>NW_026453716.1:0-137692 GCF_943734755.1 Anopheles moucheti
CAAAACGAACTTTGTACTTTGCTATGAAGTTCCACCAGGAATGAGTTTTCATGCAAAAACTGTCTATTTCAACTAACTTTGTCCATCCAAAACGAACTTTGTACTTTGCTATGAAGTTCCACCAGGAATGAGTTTTCATGCAAAAACTGTCTATTTCAACTAAATTGATCCATCCAAAACGAACTTTTTACTTTGCTATGAAGTTCCACCAGGAATGAGTTTTCATGCAAAAACTGTCTATTTCAACTAACTTTGTCCATCTGATTCGAACTTTGTACTTTGCTATGAAGTTCCACCAGGAATGAGTTTTCATACAAAAACTGTCTATTTCAACTAACTTTGTCCATCCAAAACGAACTTTGTACTTTGCTATGAAGTTCCACCAGGAATGAGTTTTCATGCAAAAACTGTCTATTTCAACTAAATTGATCCATCCAAAACGAGCTTTGTACTTTGCTATGAAGTTCCACCAGGAATGAGTTTTCATGCAAAAACTGTCTATTTCAACTAAATTGATCCATCCAAAACGAACTTTGTACTTTGCTATGAAGTTCCACCAGGAATGAGTTTTCATACAAAAACTGTCTATTTCAACTAACTTTGTCCATCCAAAACGAACTTTTTACTTTGCTATGAAGTTCCACCAGGAATGAGTTTTCATGCAAAAACTGTCTATTTCAACTAACTTTGTCCATCTGATTCGAACTTTGTACTTTGCTATGAAGTTCCACCAGGAATGAGTTTTCATACAAAAACTGTCTATTTCAACTTAATTCGTCCATCCAAAACGAACTTTGTACTTTGCTATGAAGTTCCACCAGGAATGAGTTTTCATGCAAAAACTGTCTATTTCAACTAACTTTGTCCATCCAAAACGATTTTTGTACTTTGCTATGAAGTTCCACCAGGAATGAGTTTTCATGCAAAAACTGTCTATTTCAACTAACTTTGTCCATCTGATTCGAACTTTGTACTTTGCTATGAAGTTCCACCAGGAATGAGTTTTCATACAAAAACTGTCTATTTCAACTAACTTTGTCCATCCAAAACGAACTTTGTACTTTGCTATGAAGTTCCACCAGGAATGAGTTTTCATGCAAAAACTGTCTATTTCAACTAACTTTGTCCATCCAAAACGAACTTTGTACTTTGCTATGAAGTTCCACCAGGAATGAGTTTTCATGCAAAAACTGTCTATTTCAACTAACTTTGTCCATCTGATTCGAACTTTGTACTTTGCTATGAAGTTCCACCAGGAATGAGTTTTCATACAAAAACTGTCTATTTCAACTAACTTTGTCCATCCAAAACGAACTTTGTACTTTGCTATGAAGTTCCACCAGGAATGAGTTTTCATGCAAAAACTGTCTATTTCAACTAACTTTGTCCATCTGATTCGAACTTTGTACTTTGCTATGAAGTTCCACCAGGAATGAGTTTTCATACAAAAACTGTCTATTTCAACTTAATTCGTCCATCCAAAACGAACTTTGTACTTTGCTATGAAGTTCCACCAGGAATGAGTTTTCATGCAAAAACTGTCTATTTCAACTAACTTTGTCCATCCAAAACGAACTTTGTACTTTGCTATGAAGTTCCACCAGGAATGAGTTTTCATGCAAAAACTGTCTATTTCAACTAAATTGATCCATCCAAAACGAACTTTGTACTTTGCTATGAAGTTCCACCAGGAATGAGTTTTTATGCAAAAACTGTCTATTTCAACTAACTTTGTCCATCCAAAACGAACTTTGTACTTTGCTATGAAGTTCCACCAGGAATGAGTTTTCATGCAAAAACTGTCTATTTCAACTAAATTGATCCATCCAAAACGAACTTTGTACTTTGCTATGAAGTTCCACCAGGAATGAGTTTTCATGCAAAAACTGTCTATTTCAACTAACTTTGTCCATCCAAAACGAACTTTGTACTTTGCTATGAAGTTCCACCAGGAATGAGTTTTCATGCAAAAACTGTCTATTTCAACTAACTTTGTCCATCTGATTCGAACTTTGTACTTTGCTATGAAGTTCCACCAGGAATGAGTTTTCATACAAAAACTGTCTATTTCAACTTAATTCGTCCATCCAAAACGAACTTTGTACTTTGCTATGAAGTTCCACCAGGAATGAGTTTTCATGCAAAAACTGTCTATTTCAACTAACTTTGTCCATCCAAAACGATTTTTGTACTTTGCTATGAAGTTCCACCAGGAATGAGTTTTCATGCAAAAACTGTCTATTTCAACTAACTTTGTCCATCTGATTCGAACTTTGTACTTTGCTATGAAGTTCCACCAGGAATGAGTTTTCATACAAAAACTGTCTATTTCAACTAACTTTGTCCATCCAAAACGAACTTTGTACTTTGCTATGAAGTTCCACCAGGAATGAGTTTTCATGCAAAAACTGTCTATTTCAACTAAATTGATCCATCCAAAACGAACTTTGTACTTTGCTATGAAGTTCCACCAGGAATGAGTTTTTATGCAAAAACTGTCTATTTCAACTAACTTTGTCCATCCAAAACGAACTTTGTACTTTGCTATGAAGTTCCACCAGGAATGAGTTTTCATGCAAAAACTGTCTATTTCAACTAAATTGATCCATCCAAAACGAACTTTGTACTTTGCTATGAAGTTCCACCAGGAATGAGTTTTCATGCAAAAACTGTCTATTTCAACTAACTTTGTCCATCCAAAACGAACTTTGTACTTTGCTATGAAGTTCCACCAGGAATGAGTTTTCATGCAAAAACTGTCTATTTCAACTAACTTTGTCCATCTGATTCGAACTTTGTACTTTGCTATGAAGTTCCACCAGGAATGAGTTTTCATACAAAAACTGTCTATTTCAACTTAATTCGTCCATCCAAAACGAACTTTGTACTTTGCTATGAAGTTCCACCAGGAATGAGTTTTCATGCAAAAACTGTCTATTTCAACTAACTTTGTCCATCCAAAACGATTTTTGTACTTTGCTATGAAGTTCCACCAGGAATGAGTTTTCATGCAAAAACTGTCTATTTCAACTAACTTTGTCCATCTGATTCGAACTTTGTACTTTGCTATGAAGTTCCACCAGGAATGAGTTTTCATACAAAAACTGTCTATTTCAACTAACTTTGTCCATCCAAAACGAACTTTGTACTTTGCTATGAAGTTCCACCAGGAATGAGTTTTCATGCAAAAACTGTCTATTTCAACTAACTTTGTCCATCCAAAACGAACTTTGTACTTTGCTATGAAGTTCCACCAGGAATGAGTTTTCATGCAAAAACTGTCTATTTCAACTAAATTGATCCATCCAAAACGAGCTTTGTACTTTGCTATGAAGTTCCACCAGGAATGAGTTTTCATGCAAAAACTGTCTATTTCAACTAAATTGATCCATCCAAAACGAACTTTTTACTTTGCTATGAAGTTCCACCAGGAATGAGTTTTCATGCAAAAACTGTCTATTTCAACTAAGTTTGTCCATCCAAAACGAACTTTGTACTTTGCTATGAAGTTCCACCAGGAATGAGTTTTCATGCAAAAACTGTCTATTTCAACTAACTTTGTCCATCCAAAACGAACTTTGTACTTTGCTATGAAGTTCCACCAGGAATGAGTTTTCATGCAAAAACTGTCTATTTCAACTAAATTGATCCATCCAAAACGAACTTTGTACTTTGCTATGAAGTTCCACCAGGAATGAGTTTTCATGCAAAAACTGTCTATTTCAATTAACTTTGTCCATCCAAAACGAACTTTGTACTTTGCTATGAAGTTCCACCAGGAATGAGTTTTCATGCAAAAACTGTCTATTTCAACTAAATTGATCCATCCAAAACGAACTTTGTACTTTGCTATGAAGTTCCACCAGGAATGAGTTTTCATGCAAAAACTGTCTATTTCAACTAAATTGATCCATCCAAAACGAACTTTGTACTTTGCTATGAAGTTCCACCAGGAATGAGTTTTCATGCAAAAACTGTCTATTTCAACTAAATTGATCCATCCAAAACGAGCTTTGTACTTTGCTATGAAGTTCCACCAGGAATGAGTTTTTATGCAAAAACTGTCTATTTCAACTAACTTTGTCCATCCAAAACGAACTTTGTACTTTGCTATGAAGTTCCACCAGGAATGAGTTTTCATGCAAAAACTGTCTATTTCAACTAACTTTGTCCATCCAAAAACGAACTTTGTACTTTGCTATGAAGTTCCACCAGGAATGAGTTTTCATGCAAAAACTGTCTATTTCAACTAAATTGATCCATCCAAAACGAACTTTGTACTTTGCTATGAAGTTCCACCAGGAATGAGTTTTTATGCAAAAACTGTCTATTTCAACTAACTTTGTCCATCCAAAACGAACTTTGTACTTTGCTATGAAGTTCCACCAGGAATGAGTTTTCATGCAAAAACTGTCTATTTCAACTAAATTGATCCATCCAAAACGAACTTTGTACTTTGCTATGAAGTTCCACCAGGAATGAGTTTTCATGCAAAAACTGTCTATTTCAACTAACTTTGTCCATCCAAAACGAACTTTGTACTTTGCTATGAAGTTCCACCAGGAATGAGTTTTCATGCAAAAACTGTCTATTTCAACTAACTTTGTCCATCTGATTCGAACTTTGTACTTTGCTATGAAGTTCCACCAGGAATGAGTTTTCATACAAAAACTGTCTATTTCAACTTAATTCGTCCATCCAAAACGAACTTTGTACTTTGCTATGAAGTTCCACCAGGAATGAGTTTTCATGCAAAAACTGTCTATTTCAACTAACTTTGTCCATCCAAAACGATTTTTGTACTTTGCTATGAAGTTCCACCAGGAATGAGTTTTCATGCAAAAACTGTCTATTTCAACTAACTTTGTCCATCTGATTCGAACTTTGTACTTTGCTATGAAGTTCCACCAGGAATGAGTTTTCATACAAAAACTGTCTATTTCAACTAACTTTGTCCATCCAAAACGAACTTTGTACTTTGCTATGAAGTTCCACCAGGAATGAGTTTTCATGCAAAAACTGTCTATTTCAACTAACTTTGTCCATCCAAAACGAACTTTGTACTTTGCTATGAAGTTCCACCAGGAATGAGTTTTCATGCAAAAACTGTCTATTTCAACTAAATTGATCCATCCAAAACGAGCTTTGTACTTTGCTATGAAGTTCCACCAGGAATGAGTTTTCATGCAAAAACTGTCTATTTCAACTAAATTGATCCATCCAAAACGAACTTTTTACTTTGCTATGAAGTTCCACCAGGAATGAGTTTTCATGCAAAAACTGTCTATTTCAACTAAATTGATCCATCCAAAACGAACTTTGTACTTTGCTATGAAGTTCCACCAGGAATGAGTTTTCATGCAAAAACTGTCTATTTCAACTAACTTTGTCCATCCAAAACGAACTTTGTACTTTGCTATGAAGTTCCACCAGGAATGAGTTTTCATGCAAAAACTGTCTATTTCAACTAACTTTGTCCATCTGATTCGAACTTTGTTCTTTGCTATGAAGTTCCACCAGGAATGAGTTTTCATACAAAAACTGTCTATTTCAACTAACTTTGTCCATCCAAAACGAACTTTGTACTTTGCTATGAAGTTCCACCAGGAATGAGTTTTCATGCAAAAACTGTCTATTTCAACTAACTTTGTCCATCCAAAACGAACTTTGTACTTTGCTATGAAGTTCCACCAGGAATGAGTTTTCATGCAAAAACTGTCTATTTCAACTAAATTGATCCATCCAAAACGAGCTTTGTACTTTGCTATGAAGTTCCACCAGGAATGAGTTTTCATGCAAAAACTGTCTATTTCAACTAAATTGATCCATCCAAAACGAGCTTTGTACTTTGCTATGAAGTTCCACCAGGAATGAGTTTTCATGCAAAAACTGTCTATTTCAACTAAATTGATCCATCCAAAACGAACTTTGTACTTTGCTATGAAGTTCCACCAGGAATGAGTTTTCATGCAAAAACTGTCTATTTCAACTAACTTTGTCCATCCAAAACGAACTTTGTACTTTGCTATGAAGTTCCACCAGGAATGAGTTTTCATGCAAAAACTGTCTATTTCAACTAAATTGATCCATCCAAAACGAACTTTGTACTTTGCTATGAAGTTCCACCAGGAATGAGTTTTCATGCAAAAACTGTCTATTTCAACTAACTTTGTCCATCCAAAACGAACTTTGTACTTTGCTATGAAGTTCCACCAGGAATGAGTTTTTATGCAAAAAACTGTCTATTTCAACTAACTTTGTCCATCCAAAACGAACTTTGTACTTTGCTATGAAGTTCCACCAGGAATGAGTTTTCATGCAAAAACTGTCTATTTCAACTAACTTTGTCCATCCAAAACGAACTTTGTACTTTGCTATGAAGTTCCACCAGGAATGAGTTTTCATGCAAAAACTGTCTATTTCAACTAACTTTGTCCATCCCAAACGAACTTTGTTCTTTGCTATGAAGTTCCACCAGGAATGAGTTTTCATGCAAAAACTGTCTATTTCAACTAAATTGATCCATCCAAAACGAACTTTGTACTTTGCTATGAAGTTCCACCAGGAATGAGTTTTCATGCAAAAACTGTCTATTTCAACTAACTTTGTCCATCCAAAACGAACTTTGTACTTTGCTATGAAGTTCCACCAGGAATGAGTTTTCATGCAAAAACTGTCTATTTCAACTAACTTTGTCCATCCAAAACGAACTTTGTACTTTGCTATGAAGTTCCACCAGGAATGAGTTTTTATGCAAAAACTGTCTATTTCAACTGACTTTGTCCATCCAAAACGAACTTTGTACTTTGCTATGAAGTTCCACCAGGAATGAGTTTTCATGCAAAAACTGTCTATTTCAACTAACTTTGTCCATCCAAAACGAACTTTGTACTTTGCTATGAAGTTCCACCAGGAATGAGTTTTCATGCAAAAACTGTCTATTTCAACTAACTTTGTCCATCCAAAACGAACTTTGTACTTTGCTATGAAGTTCCACCAGGAATGAGTTTTCATGCAAAAACTGTCTATTTCAACTAACTTTGTCCATCCCAAACGAACTTTGTTCTTTGCTATGAAGTTCCACCAGGAATGAGTTTTCATGCAAAAACTGTCTATTTCAACTAAATTGATCCATCCAAAACGAACTTTGTACTTTGCTATGAAGTTCCACCAGGAATGAGTTTTCATGCAAAAACTGTCTATTTCAACTAACTTTGTCCATCCAAAACGAACTTTGTACTTTGCTATGAAGTTCCACCAGGAATGAGTTTTCATGCAAAAACTGTCTATTTCAACTTAATTCGTCCATCCCAAACGAACTTTGTTCTTTGCTATGAAGTTCCACCAGGAATGAGTTTTCATGCAAAAACTGTCTATTTCAACTAACTTTGTCCATCCAAAACGAACTTTGTACTTTGCTATGAAGTTCCACCAGGAATGAGTTTTCATGCAAAAACTGTCTATTTCAACTAAATTGATCCATCCAAAACGAACTTTGTACTTTGCTATGAAGTTCCACCAGGAATGAGTTTTCATGCAAAAACTGTTAATTACAACTAACTTTGTCCATCCGATTCGAACTTTGTTCTTTGCTATGAAGTTCCACCAGGAATGAGTTTTCATGCAAAAACTGTCTATTTCAACTAAATTGATCCATCCAAAACGAACTTTGTACTTTGCTATGAAGTTCCACCAGGAATGAGTTTTCATGCAAAAACTGTCTATTTCAACTTAATTCGTCCATCCAAAACGAACTTTGTACTTTGCTTTGAAGTTCCACCAGGAATGAGTTTTCATGCAAAAACTGTCTATTTCAACTAAATTGATCCATCCAAAACGAACTTTGTACTTTGCTATGAAGTTCCACCAGGAATGAGTTTTTATGCAAAAACTGTCTATTTCAACTAACTTTGTCCATCCAAAACGAACTTTGTACTTTGCTATGAAGTTCCACCAGGAATGAGTTTTCATGCAAAAACTGTCTATTTCAACTAAATTGATCCATCCAAAACGAACTTTGTACTTTGCTATGAAGTTCCACCAGGAATGAGTTTTCATGCAAAAACTGTCTATTTCAACTAACTTTGTCCATCCAAAACGAACTTTGTACTTTGCTATGAAGTTCCACCAGGAATGAGTTTTCATGCAAAAACTGTCTATTTCAACTAACTTTGTCCATCTGATTCGAACTTTGTACTTTGCTATGAAGTTCCACCAGGAATGAGTTTTCATACAAAAACTGTCTATTTCAACTTAATTCGTCCATCCAAAACGAACTTTGTACTTTGCTATGAAGTTCCACCAGGAATGAGTTTTCATGCAAAAACTGTCTATTTCAACTAACTTTGTCCATCCAAAACGATTTTGTACTTTGCTATGAAGTTCCACCAGGAATGAGTTTTCATGCAAAAACTGTCTATTTCAACTAACTTTGTCCATCTGATTCGAACTTTGTACTTTGCTATGAAGTTCCACCAGGAATGAGTTTTCATACAAAAACTGTCTATTTCAACTAACTTTGTCCATCCAAAACGAACTTTGTACTTTGCTATGAAGTTCCACCAGGAATGAGTTTTCATGCAAAAACTGTCTATTTCAACTAACTTTGTCCATCCAAAACGAACTTTGTACTTTGCTATGAAGTTCCACCAGGAATGAGTTTTCATGCAAAAACTGTCTATTTCAACTAAATTGATCCATCCAAAACGAGCTTTGTACTTTGCTATGAAGTTCCACCAGGAATGAGTTTTCATGCAAAAACTGTCTATTTCAACTAAATTGATCCATCCAAAACGAACTTTTTACTTTGCTATGAAGTTCCACCAGGAATGAGTTTTCATGCAAAAACTGTCTATTTCAACTAAATTGATCCATCCAAAACGAACTTTGTACTTTGCTATGAAGTTCCACCAGGAATGAGTTTTCATGCAAAAACTGTCTATTTCAACTAACTTTGTCCATCCAAAACGAACTTTGTACTTTGCTATGAAGTTCCACCAGGAATGAGTTTTCATGCAAAAACTGTCTATTTCAACTAACTTTGTCCATCTGATTCGAACTTTGTTCTTTGCTATGAAGTTCCACCAGGAATGAGTTTTCATACAAAAACTGTCTATTTCAACTAACTTTGTCCATCCAAAACGAACTTTGTACTTTGCTATGAAGTTCCACCAGGAATGAGTTTTCATGCAAAAACTGTCTATTTCAACTAACTTTGTCCATCCAAAACGAACTTTGTACTTTGCTATGAAGTTCCACCAGGAATGAGTTTTCATGCAAAAACTGTCTATTTCAACTAAATTGATCCATCCAAAACGAGCTTTGTACTTTGCTATGAAGTTCCACCAGGAATGAGTTTTCATGCAAAAACTGTCTATTTCAACTAAATTGATCCATCCAAAACGAGCTTTGTACTTTGCTATGAAGTTCCACCAGGAATGAGTTTTCATGCAAAAACTGTCTATTTCAACTAAATTGATCCATCCAAAACGAACTTTGTACTTTGCTATGAAGTTCCACCAGGAATGAGTTTTCATGCAAAAACTGTCTATTTCAACTAACTTTGTCCATCCAAAACGAACTTTGTACTTTGCTATGAAGTTCCACCAGGAATGAGTTTTCATGCAAAAACTGTCTATTTCAACTAAATTGATCCATCCAAAACGAACTTTGTACTTTGCTATGAAGTTCCACCAGGAATGAGTTTTCATGCAAAAACTGTCTATTTCAACTAACTTTGTCCATCCAAAACGAACTTTGTACTTTGCTATGAAGTTCCACCAGGAATGAGTTTTTATGCAAAAACTGTCTATTTCAACTAACTTTGTCCATCCAAAACGAACTTTGTACTTTGCTATGAAGTTCCACCAGGAATGAGTTTTCATGCAAAAACTGTCTATTTCAACTAACTTTGTCCATCCAAAACGAACTTTGTACTTTGCTATGAAGTTCCACCAGGAATGAGTTTTCATGCAAAAACTGTCTATTTCAACTAACTTTGTCCATCCCAAACGAACTTTGTTCTTTGCTATGAAGTTCCACCAGGAATGAGTTTTCATGCAAAAACTGTCTATTTCAACTAAATTGATCCATCCAAAACGAACTTTGTACTTTGCTATGAAGTTCCACCAGGAATGAGTTTTCATGCAAAAACTGTCTATTTCAACTAACTTTGTCCATCCAAAACGAACTTTGTACTTTGCTATGAAGTTCCACCAGGAATGAGTTTTCATGCAAAAACTGTCTATTTCAACTAACTTTGTCCATCCAAAACGAACTTTGTACTTTGCTATGAAGTTCCACCAGGAATGAGTTTTTATGCAAAAACTGTCTATTTCAACTGACTTTGTCCATCCAAAACGAACTTTGTACTTTGCTATGAAGTTCCACCAGGAATGAGTTTTCATGCAAAAACTGTCTATTTCAACTAACTTTGTCCATCCAAAACGAACTTTGTACTTTGCTATGAAGTTCCACCAGGAATGAGTTTTCATGCAAAAACTGTCTATTTCAACTAACTTTGTCCATCCAAAACGAACTTTGTACTTTGCTATGAAGTTCCACCAGGAATGAGTTTTCATGCAAAAACTGTCTATTTCAACTAACTTTGTCCATCCCAAACGAACTTTGTTCTTTGCTATGAAGTTCCACCAGGAATGAGTTTTCATGCAAAAACTGTCTATTTCAACTAAATTGATCCATCCAAAACGAACTTTGTACTTTGCTATGAAGTTCCACCAGGAATGAGTTTTCATGCAAAAACTGTCTATTTCAACTAACTTTGTCCATCCAAAACGAACTTTGTACTTTGCTATGAAGTTCCACCAGGAATGAGTTTTCATGCAAAAACTGTCTATTTCAACTTAATTCGTCCATCCCAAACGAACTTTGTTCTTTGCTATGAAGTTCCACCAGGAATGAGTTTTCATGCAAAAACTGTCTATTTCAACTAACTTTGTCCATCCAAAACGAACTTTGTACTTTGCTATGAAGTTCCACCAGGAATGAGTTTTCATGCAAAAACTGTCTATTTCAACTAAATTGATCCATCCAAAACGAACTTTGTACTTTGCTATGAAGTTCCACCAGGAATGAGTTTTCATGCAAAAACTGTTAATTACAACTAACTTTGTCCATCCGATTCGAACTTTGTTCTTTGCTATGAAGTTCCACCAGGAATGAGTTTTCATGCAAAAACTGTCTATTTCAACTAAATTGATCCATCCAAAACGAACTTTGTACTTTGCTATGAAGTTCCACCAGGAATGAGTTTTCATGCAAAAACTGTCTATTTCAACTTAATTCGTCCATCCAAAACGAACTTTGTACTTTGCTTTGAAGTTCCACCAGGAATGAGTTTTCATGCAAAAACTGTCTATTTCAACTAAATTGATCCATCCAAAACGAACTTTGTACTTTGCTATGAAGTTCCACCAGGAATGAGTTTTCATGCAAAAACTGTCTATTTCAACTAAATTGATCCATCCAAAACGAACTTTGTACTTTGCTATGAAGTTCCACCAGGAATGAGTTTTCATGCAAAAACTGTCTATTTCAACTAAATTGATCCATCCAAAACGAACTTTGTACTTTGCTATGAAGTTTCACCAGGAATGAGTTTTTATGCAGAAACTGTCTATTTCAACTAACTTTGTCCATCTAAAACGAACTTTGTACTTTGCTATGAAGTTCCACCAGGAATGAGTTTTCATGCAAAAACTGTCTATTTCAACTAACTTTGTCCATCCAAAACGAACTTTGTACTTTGCTATGAAGTTCCACCAGGAATGAGTTTTCATGCAAAAACTGTCTATTTCAACTAAATTGATCCATCCAAAACGAACTTTGTACTTTGCTATGAAGTTCCACCAGGAATGAGTTTTCATGCAAAAACTGTCTATTTCAACTAACTTTGTCCATCCAAAACGAACTTTGTACTTTGCTATGAAGTTCCACCAGGAATGAGTTTTTATGCAAAAACTGTCTATTTCAACTAACTTTGTCCATCTAAAACGAACTTTGTACTTTGCTATGAAGTTCCACCAGGAATGAGTTTTCATGCAAAAACTGTCTATTTCAACTAACTTTGTCCATCCAAAACGAACTTTGTACTTTGCTATGAAGTTCCACCAGGAATGAGTTTTCATGCAAAAACTGTCTATTTCAACTAACTTTGTCCATCCCAAACGAACTTTGTTCTTTGCTATGAAGTTCCACCAGGAATGAGTTTTCATGCAAAAACTGTCTATTTCAACTAAATTGATCCATCCAAAACGAACTTTGTACTTTGCTATGAAGTTCCACCAGGAATGAGTTTTTATGCAAAAACTGTCTATTTCAACTAACTTTGTCCATCCAAAACGAACTTCGTACTTTGCTATGAAGTTCCACCAGGAATGAGTTTTCATACAAAAACTGTCTATTTCAACTAAATTGATCCATCCAAAACGAACTTTGTACTTTGCTATGAAGTTCCACCAGGAATGAGTTTTTATGCAGAAACTGTCTATTTCAACTAACTTTGTCCATCTAAAACGAACTTTGTACTTTGCTATGAAGTTCCACCAGGAATGAGTTTTCATGCAAAAACTGTCTATTTCAACTAACTTTGTCCATCCAAAACGAACTTTGTACTTTGCTATGAAGTTCCACCAGGAATGAGTTTTCATGCAAAAACTGTCTATTTCAACTAAATTGATCCATCCAAAACGAGCTTTGTACTTTGCTATGAAGTTTCACCAGGAATGAGTTTTTATGCAGAAACTGTCTATTTCAACTAACTTTGTCCATCTAAAACGAACTTTGTACTTTGCTATGAAGTTCCACCAGGAATGAGTTTTCATGCAAAAACTGTCTATTTCAACTAACTTTGTCCATCCAAAACGAACTTTGTACTTTGCTATGAAGTTCCACCAGGAATGAGTTTTTATGCAAAAACTGTCTATTTCAACTAACTTTGTCCATCTAAAACGAACTTTGTACTTTGCTATGAAGTTCCACCAGGAATGAGTTTTCATGCAAAAACTGTCTATTTCAACTAACTTTGTCCATCCAAAACGAACTTTGTACTTTGCTATGAAGTTCCACCAGGAATGAGTTTTCATGCAAAAACTGTCTATTTCAACTAACTTTGTCCATCCCAAACGAACTTTGTTCTTTGCTATGAAGTTCCATCAGGAATGAGTTTTCATGCAAAAACTGTCTATTTCAACTAAATTGATCCATCCAAAACGAACTTTGTACTTTGCTATGAAGTTCCACCAGGAATGAGTTTTTATGCAAAAACTGTCTATTTCAACTAACTTTGTCCATCCAAAACGAACTTCGTACTTTGCTATGAAGTTCCACCAGGAATGAGTTTTCATGCAAAAACTGTCTATTTCAACTAACTTTGTCCATCCAAAACGAACTTTGTACTTTGCTATGAAGTTCCACCAGGAATGAGTTTTCATGCAAAAACTGTCTATTTCAACTAAATTGATCCATCCAAAACGAACTTTGTACTTTGCTATGAAGTTCCACCAGGAATGAGTTTTTATGCAAAAACTGTCTATTTCAACTAACTTTGTCCATCCAAAACGAACTTTGTACTTTGCTATGAAGTTCCACCAGGAATGAGTTTTCATGCAAAAACTGTCTATTTCAACTAACTTTGTCCATCCAAAACGAACTTTGTACTTTGCTATGAAGTTCCACCAGGAATGAGTTTTCATGCAAAAACTGTCTATTTCAACTAAATTGATCCATCCAAAACGAACTTTGTACTTTGCTATGAAGTTCCACCAGGAATGAGTTTTCATGCAAAAACTGTCTATTTCAACTAAATTGATCCATCCAAAACGAACTTTGTACTTTGCTATGAAGTTCCACCAGGAATGAGTTTTCATGCAAAAACTGTCTATTTCAACTAAATTGATCCATCCAAAACGAACTTTGTACTTTGCTATGAAGTTCCACCAGGAATGAGTTTTCATGCAAAAACTGTCTATTTCAACTAAATTGATCCATCCAAAACGAACTTTGTACTTTGCTATGAAGTTCCACCAGGAATGAGTTTTCATGCAAAAAACTGTCTATTTCAACTAAATTGATCCATCCAAAACGAACTTTGTACTTTGCTATGAAGTTCCACCAGGAATGAGTTTTCATGCAAAAACTGTCTATTTCAACTAACTTTGTCCCTCCAAAACGAACTTTGTACTTTGCTATGAAGTTCCACCAGGAATGAGTTTTCATGCAAAAACTGTCTATTTCAACTAACTTTGTCCATCCAAAACGAACTTTGTACTTTGCTATGAAGTTCCACCAGGAATGAGTTTTCATGCAAAAACTGTCTATTTCAACTAAATTGATCCATCCAAAACGAACTTTGTACTTTGCTATGAAGTTCCACCAGGAATGAGTTTTCATGCAAAAACTGTCTATTTCAACTAAATTGATCCATCCAAAACGAACTTTGTACTTTGCTATGAAGTTCCACCAGGAATGAGTTTTCATGCAAAAACTGTCTATTTCAACTAACTTTGTCCCTCCAAAACGAACTTTGTACTTTGCTATGAAGTTCCACCAGGAATGAGTTTTCATGCAAAAACTGTCTATTTCAACTAACTTTGTCCATCCAAAACGAACTTTGTACTTTGCTATGAAGTTCCACCAGGAATGAGTTTTCATGCAAAAACTGTCTATTTCAACTAAATTGATCCATCCAAAACGAACTTTGTACTTTGCTATGAAGTTCCACCAGGAATGAGTTTTCATGCAAAAACTGTCTATTTCAACTAAATTGATCCATCCAAAACGAACTTTGTACTTTGCTATGAAGTTCCACCAGGAATGAGTTTTCATGCAAAAACTGTCTATTTCAACTAACTTTGTCCCTCCAAAACGAACTTTGTACTTTGCTATGAAGTTCCACCAGGAATGAGTTTTCATGCAAAAACTGTCTATTTCAACTAACTTTGTCCATCCAAAACGAACTTTGTACTTTGCTATGAAGTTCCACCAGGAATGAGTTTTCATGCAAAAACTGTCTATTTCAACTAACTTTGTCCATCCAAAACGAACTTTGTACTTTGCTATGAAGTTCCACCAGGAATGAGTTTTCATGCAAAAACTGTCTATTTCAACTAACTTTGTCCATCCAAAACGAACTTTGTACTTTGCTATGAAGTTCCACCAGGAATGAGTTTTCATGCAAAAACTGTCTATTTCAACTAAATTGATCCATCCAAAACGAACTTTGTACTTTGCTATGAAGTTCCACCAGGAATGAGTTTTCATGCAAAAACTGTCTATTTCAACTAAATTGATCCATCCAAAACGAACTTTGTACTTTGCTATGAAGTTCCACCAGGAATGAGTTTTCATGCAAAAACTGTCTATTTCAACTAACTTTGTCCATCCAAAACGAACTTTGTACTTTGCTATGAAGTTCCACCAGGAATGAGTTTTCATGCAAAAACTGTCTATTTCAACTAACTTTGTCCATCCAAAACGAACTTTGTACTTTGCTATGAAGTTCCACCAGGAATGAGTTTTCATGCAAAAACTGTCTATTTCAACTAACTTTGTCCATCCAAAACGAACTTTGTACTTTGCTATGAAGTTCCACCAGGAATGAGTTTTCATGCAAAAACTGTCTATTTCAACTAAATTGATCCATCCAAAACGAACTTTGTACTTTGCTATGAAGTTCCACCAGGAATGAGTTTTTATGCAAAAACTGTCTATTTCAACTGACTTTGTCCATCCAAAACGAACTTTGTACTTTGCTATGAAGTTCCACCAGGAATGAGGTTTCATGCAAAAACTGTCTATTTCAACTAGCTTTGTCCATCCAAAACGAACTTTGTACTTTGCTATGAAGTTCCACCAGGAATGAGTTTTCATGCAAAAACTGTCTATTTCAACTAACTTTGTCCATCCAAAACGAACTTTGTACTTTGCTATGAAGTTCCACCAGGAATGAGTTTTCATGCAAAAACTGTCTATTTCAACTAAATTGATCCATCCAAAACGAACTTTGTACTTTGCTATGAAGTTCCACCAGGAATGAGTTTTTATGCAAAAACTGTCTATTTCAACTGACTTTGTCCATCCAAAACGAACTTTGTACTTTGCTATGAAGTTCCACCAGGAATGAGTTTTCATGCAAAAACTGTCTATTTCAACTTAATTCGTCCATCTGATTCGAACTTTGTACTTTGCTATGAAGTTCCACCAGGAATGAGTTTTCATACAAAAACTGTCTATTTCAACTAAATTGATCCATCCAAAACGAACTTTGTACTTTGCTATGAAGTTCCACCAGGAATGAGTTTTTATGCAAAAACTGTCTATTTCAACTAACTTTGTCCATCTAAAACGAACTTTGTACTTTGCTATGAAGTTCCACCAGGAATGAGTTTTCATGCAAAAACTGTCTATTTCAACTAACTTTGTCCATCCAAAACGAACTTTGTACTTTGCTATGAAGTTCCACCAGGAATGAGTTTTCATGCAAAAACTGTCTATTTCAACTAAATTGATCCATCCAAAACGAACTTTGTACTTTGCTATGAAGTTCCACCAGGAATGAGTTTTCATGCAAAAACTGTCTATTTCAACTAACTTTGTCCATCCAAAACGAACTTTGTACTTTGCTATGAAGTTCCACCAGGAATGAGTTTTCATGCAAAAACTGTCTATTTCAACTAACTTTGTCCATCCAAAACGAACTTTGTACTTTGCTATGAAGTTCCACCAGGAATGAGTTTTCATGCAAAAACTGTCTATTTCAACTAACTTTGTCCATCCAAAACGAACTTTGTACTTTGCTATGAAGTTCCACCAGGAATGAGTTTTCATGCAAAAACTGTCTATTTCAACTAAATTGATCCATCCAAAACGAACTTTGTACTTTGCTATGAAGTTCCACCAGGAATGAGTTTTTATGCAAAAACTGTCTATTTCAACTGACTTTGTCCATCCAAAACGAACTTTGTACTTTGCTATGAAGTTCCACCAGGAATGAGTTTTCATGCAAAAACTGTCTATTTCAACTTAATTCGTCCATCTGATTCGAACTTTGTACTTTGCTATGAAGTTCCACCAGGAATGAGTTTTCATACAAAAACTGTCTATTTCAACTAAATTGATCCATCCAAAACGAACTTTGTACTTTGCTATGAAGTTCCACCAGGAATGAGTTTTTATGCAAAAACTGTCTATTTCAACTAACTTTGTCCATCTAAAACGAACTTTGTACTTTGCTATGAAGTTCCACCAGGAATGAGTTTTCATGCAAAAACTGTCTATTTCAACTAAATTGATCCATCCAAAACGAACTTTGTACTTTGCTATGAAGTTCCACCAGGAATGAGTTTTCATGCAAAAACTGTCTATTTCAACTAACTTTGTCCCTCCAAAACGAACTTTGTACTTTGCTATGAAGTTCCACCAGGAATGAGTTTTCATGCAAAAACTGTCTATTTCAACTAACTTTGTCCATCCAAAACGAACTTTGTACTTTGCTATGAAGTTCCACCAGGAATGAGTTTTCATGCAAAAACTGTCTATTTCAACTAACTTTGTCCATCCAAAACGAACTTTGTACTTTGCTATGAAGTTCCACCAGGAATGAGTTTTCATGCAAAAACTGTCTATTTCAACTAACTTTGTCCATCCAAAACGAACTTTGTACTTTGCTATGAAGTTCCACCAGGAATGAGTTTTCATGCAAAAACTGTCTATTTCAACTAAATTGATCCATCCAAAACGAACTTTGTACTTTGCTATGAAGTTCCACCAGGAATGAGTTTTTATGCAAAAACTGTCTATTTCAACTGACTTTGTCCATCCAAAACGAACTTTGTACTTTGCTATGAAGTTCCACCAGGAATGAGGTTTCATGCAAAAACTGTCTATTTCAACTAGCTTTGTCCATCCAAAACGAACTTTGTACTTTGCTATGAAGTTCCACCAGGAATGAGTTTTCATGCAAAAACTGTCTATTTCAACTAACTTTGTCCATCCAAAACGAACTTTGTACTTTGCTATGAAGTTCCACCAGGAATGAGTTTTCATGCAAAAACTGTCTATTTCAACTAAATTGATCCATCCAAAACGAACTTTGTACTTTGCTATGAAATTCCACCAGGAATGAGTTTTTATGCAAAAACTGTCTATTTCAACTGACTTTGTCCATCCAAAACGAACTTTGTACTTTGCTATGAAGTTCCACCAGGAATGAGTTTTCATGCAAAAACTGTCTATTTCAACTTAATTCGTCCATCTGATTCGAACTTTGTACTTTGCTATGAAGTTCCACCAGGAATGAGTTTTCATACAAAAACTGTCTATTTCAACTAAATTGATCCATCCAAAACGAACTTTGTACTTTGCTATGAAGTTCCACCAGGAATGAGTTTTTATGCAAAAACTGTCTATTTCAACTAACTTTGTCCATCTAAAACGAACTTTGTACTTTGCTATGAAGTTCCACCAGGAATGAGTTTTCATGCAAAAACTGTCTATTTCAACTAACTTTGTCCATCCAAAACGAACTTTGTACTTTGCTATGAAGTTCCACCAGGAATGAGTTTTCATGCAAAAACTGTCTATTTCAACTAAATTGATCCATCCAAAACGAACTTTGTACTTTGCTATGAAGTTCCACCAGGAATGAGTTTTCATGCAAAAACTGTCTATTTCAACTAACTTTGTCCATCCAAAACGAACTTTGTACTTTGCTATGAAGTTCCACCAGGAATGAGTTTTTATGCAAAAACTGTCTATTTCAACTAACTTTGTCCATCCAAAACGAACTTTGTACTTTGCTATGAAGTTCCACCAGGAATGAGTTTTCATGCAAAAATTATCTATTTCAACTAACTTTGTCCATCCAAAACGAACTTTGTACTTTGCTATGAAGTTCCACCAGGAATGAGTTTTCATGCAAAAACTGTCTATTTCAACTAAATTGATCCATCCAAAACGAACTTTGTACTTTGCTATGAAGTTCCACCAGGAATGAGTTTTCATGCAAAAACTGTCTATTTCAACTAAATTGATCCATCCAAAACGAACTTTGTACTTTGCTATGAAGTTCCACCAGGAATGAGTTTTTATGCAAAAACTGTCTATTTCAACTAACTTTGTCCATCCAAAACGAACTTTGTACTTTGCTATGAAGTTCCACCAGGAATGAGTTTTCATGCAAAAACTGTCTATTTCAACTAACTTTGTCCATCCAAAACGAACTTTGTACTTTGCTATGAAGTTCCACCAGGAATGAGTTTTCATGCAAAAATTATCTATTTCAACTAACTTTGTCCATCCAAAACGAACTTTGTACTTTGCTATGAAGTTCCACCAGGAATGAGTTTTCATGCAAAAACTGTCTATTTCAACTAAATTGATCCATCCAAAACGAACTTTGTACTTTGCTATGAAGTTCCACCAGGAATGAGTTTTCATGCAAAAACTGTCTATTTCAACTAACTTTGTCCATCCAAAACGAACTTTGTACTTTGCTATGAAGTTCCACCAGGAATGAGTTTTCATGCAAAAACTGTCTATTTCAACTAACTTTGTCCATCCAAAACGAACTTTGTACTTTGCTATGAAGTTCCACCAGGAATGAGTTTTCATGCAAAAACTGTCTATTTCAACTAAATTGATCCATCCAAAACGAACTTTGTACTTTGCTATGAAGTTCCACCAGGAATGAGTTTTTATGCAAAAACTGTCTATTTCAACTAACTTTGTCCATCCAAAACGAACTTTGTACTTTGCTATGAAGTTCCACCAGGAATGAGTTTTTATGCAAAAACTGTCTATTTCAACTAACTTTGTCCATCCAAAACGAACTTTGTACTTTGCTATGAAGTTCCACCAGGAATGAGTTTTCATGCAAAAACTGTCTATTTCAACTAACTTTGTCCATCCAAAACGAACTTTGTACTTTGCTATGAAGTTCCACCAGGAATGAGTTTTCATGCAAAAACTGTCTATTTCAACTAACTTTGTCCATCCAAAACGAACTTTGTACTTTGCTATGAAGTTCCACCAGGAATGAGTTTTCATGCAAAAACTGTCTATTTCAACTAAATTGATCCATCCAAAACGAACTTTGTACTTTGCTATGAAGTTCCACCAGGAATGAGTTTTCATGCAAAAACTGTCTATTTCAACTAAATTGATCCATCCAAAACGAACTTTGTACATGGCTATGAAGTTCCACCAGGAATGAGTTTTTATGCAAAAACTGTCTATTTCAACTTAATTCGTCCATCCAAAACGAACTTTGTACTTTGCTATGAAGTTCCACCAGGAATGAGTTTTCATGCAAAAACTGTCTATTTCAACTAAATTGATCCATCCAAAACGAACTTTGTACTTTGCTATGAAGTTCCACCAGGAATGAGTTTTTATGCAAAAACTGTCTATTTCAACTAACTTTGTCCATCCAAAACGAACTTTGTACTTTACTATGAAGTTCCACCAGGAATGAGTTTTCATACAAAAACTGTCTATTTCAACTTAATTCGTCCATCCAAAACGAACTTTGTACTTTGCTATGAAGTTCCACCAGGAATGAGTTTTCATGCAAAAACTGTCTATTTCAACTAAATTGATCCATCCAAAACGAACTTTGTACTTTGCTATGAAGTTCCACCAGGAATGAGTTTTTATGCAAAAACTGTCTATTTCAACTAACTTTGTCCATCCAAAACGAACTTTGTACTTTACTATGAAGTTCCACCAGGAATGAGTTTTCATACAAAAACTGTCTATTTCAACTTAATTCGTCCATCCAAAACGAACTTTGTACTTTGCTATGAAGTTCCACCAGGAATGAGTTTTCATGCAAAAACTGTCTATTTCAACTAACTTTGTCCATCCAAAACGAACTTTGTACTTTGCTATGAAGTTCCACCAGGAATGAGTTTTCATGCAAAAACTGTCTATTTCAACTAAATTGATCCATCCAAAACGAACTTTGTACTTTGCTATGAAGTTCCACCAGGAATGAGTTTTTATGCAAAAACTGTCTATTTCAACTAACTTTGTCCATCCAAAACGAACTTTGTACTTTACTATGAAGTTCCACCAGGAATGAGTTTTCATACAAAAACTGTCTATTTCAACTTAATTCGTCCATCCAAAACGAACTTTGTACTTTACTATGAAGTTCCACCAGGAATGAGTTTTCATACAAAAACTGTCTATTTCAACTTAATTCGTCCATCCAAAACGAACTTTGTACTTTGCTATGAAGTTCCACCAGGAATGAGTTTTCATGCAAAAACTGTCTATTCCAACTAACTTTGTCCATCCAAAACGAACTTTGTACTTTACTATGAAGTTCCACCAGGAATGAGTTTTCATACAAAAACTGTCTATTTCAAATTAATTCGTCCATCCAAAACGAACTTTGTACTTTGCTATGAAGTTCCACCAGGAATGAGTTTTCATGCAAAAACTGTCTATTTCAACTTAATTCGTCCATCCAAAACGAACTTTGTACTTTGCTATGAAGTTCCACCAGGAATGAGTTTTCATGCAAAAACTGTCTATTTCAACTAACTTTGTCCATCCAAAACGAACTTTGTACTTTGCTATGAAGTTCCACCAGGAATGAGTTTTTATGCAAAAACTGTCTATTTCAACTAAATTGATCCATCCAAAACGAACTTTGTACTTTGCTATGAAGTTCCACCAGGAATGAGTTTTCATGCAAAAACTGTCTATTTCAACTAAATTGATCCATCCAAAACGAACTTTGTACTTTGCTATGAAGTTCCACCAGGAATGAGTTTTCATGCAAAAACTGTCTATTTCAACTAACTTTGTCCATCCAAAACGAACTTTGTACTTTGCTATGAAGTTCCACCAGGAATGAGTTTTCATGCAAAAACTGTCTATTTCAACTAAATTGATCCATCCAAAACGAACTTTGTACTTTACTATGAAGTTCCACCAGGAATGAGTTTTCATACAAAAACTGTCTATTTCAACTTAATTCGTCCATCCAAAACGAACTTTGTACTTTGCTATGAAGTTCCACCAGGAATGAGTTTTCATGCAAAAACTGTCTATTTCAACTAACTTTGTCCATCCAAAACGAACTTTGTACTTTGCTATGAAGTTCCACCAGGAATGAGTTTTCATACAAAAACTGTCTATTTCAACTTAATTCGTCCATCCAAAACGAACTTTGTACTTTACTATGAAGTTCCACCAGGAATGAGTTTTCATACAAAAACTGTCTATTTCAACTTAATTCGTCCATCCAAAACGAACTTTGTACTTTGCTATGAAGTTCCACCAGGAATGAGTTTTCATGCAAAAACTGTCTATTCCAACTAACTTTGTCCATCCAAAACGAACTTTGTACTTTGCTATGAAGTTCCACCAGGAATGAGTTTTCATGCAAAAACTGTCTATTTCAACTAACTTTGTCCATCCAAAACGAACTTTGTACTTTGCTATGAAGTTCCACCAGGAATGAGTTTTCATGCAAAAACTGTCTATTTCAACTAACTTTGTCCATCCAAAACGAACTTTGTACTTTGCTATGAAGTTCCACCAGGAATGAGTTTTCATGCAAAAACTGTCTATTTCAACTAAATTGATCCATCCAAAACGAACTTTGTACTTTGCTATGAAGTTCCACCAGGAATGAGTTTTCATGCAAAAATTATCTATTTCAACTAACTTTGTCCATCCAAAACGAACTTTGTACTTTGCTATGAAGTTCCACCAGGAATGAGTTTTCATGCAAAAACTGTCTATTTCAACTAAATTGATCCATCCAAAACGAACTTTGTACTTTGCTATGAAGTTCCACCAGGAATGAGTTTTCATGCAAAAACTGTCTATTTCAACTAAATTGATCCATCCAAAACGAACTTTGTACTTTGCTATGAAGTTCCACCAGGAATGAGTTTTTATGCAAAAACTGTCTATTTCAACTAACTTTGTCCATCCAAAACGAACTTTGTACTTTGCTATGAAGTTCCACCAGGAATGAGTTTTCATGCAAAAACTGTCTATTTCAACTTAATTCGTCCATCCAAAACGAACTTTGTACTTTACTATGAAGTTCCACCAGGAATGAGTTTTCATACAAAAACTGTCTATTTCAACTTAATTCGTCCATCCAAAAGGAACTTTGTACTTTGCTATGAAGTTCCACCAGGAATGAGTTTTCATGCAAAAACTGTCTATTTCAACTAAATTGATCCATCCAAAACGAACTTTGTACTTTGCTATGAAGTTCCACCAGGAATGAGTTTTCATGCAAAAACTGTCTATTTCAACTAAATTGATCCATCCAAAACGAACTTTGTACTTTGCTATGAAGTTCCACCAGGAATGAGTTTTCATGCAAAAACTGTCTATTTCAACTAACTTTGTCCATCCAAAACGAACTTTGTACTTTGCTATGAAGTTCCACCAGGAATGAGTTTTTATGCAAAAACTGTCTATTTCAACTTAATTCGTCCATCCAAAACGAACTTTGTACTTTGCTATGAAGTTCCACCAGGAATGAGTTTTCATACAAAAACTGTCTATTTCAACTTAATTCGTCCATCCAAAACGAACTTTGTACTTTGCTATGAAGTTCCACCAGGAATGAGTTTTCATGCAAAAACTGTCTATTTCAACTTAATTCGTCCATCCAAAACGAACTTTGTACTTTGCTATGAAGTTCCACCAGGAATGAGTTTTCATGCAAAAACTGTCTATTTCAACTTAATTCGTCCATCTGATTCGAACTTTGTACTTTGCTATGAAGTTCCACCAGGAGTGTGTTACCATGCAAAAACTGTCTATTTCAACTAACTTTGTCCATCCAAAACGAACTTTGTACTTTGCTATGAAGTTCCACCAGGAATGAGTTTTTATGCAAAAACTGTCTATTTCAACTAACTTTGTCCATCCAAAACGAACTTTGTACTTTGCTATGAAGTTCCACCAGGAATGAGTTTTCATGCAAAAACTGTCTATTTCAACTTAATTCGTCCATCCAAAACGAACTTTGTACTTTACTATGAAGTTCCACCAGGAATGAGTTTTCATACAAAAACTGTCTATTTCAACTTAATTCGTCCATCCAAAAGGAACTTTGTACTTTGCTATGAAGTTCCACCAGGAATGAGTTTTCATGCAAAAACTGTCTATTTCAACTAAATTGATCCATCCAAAACGAACTTTGTACTTTGCTATGAAGTTCCACCAGGAATGAGTTTTTATGCAAAAACTGTCTATTTCAACTAACTTTGTCCATCCAAAACGAACTTTGTACTTTGCTATGAAGTTCCACCAGGAATGAGTTTTCATGCAAAAACTGTCTATTTCAACTAACTTTGTCCATCCAAAACGAACTTTGTACTTTGCTATGAAGTTCCACCAGGAATGAGTTTTCATGCAAAAACTGTCTATTTCAACTAACTTTGTCCATCCAAAACGAACTTTGTACTTTGCTATGAAGTTCCACCAGGAATGAGTTTTTATGCAAAAACTGTCTATTTCAACTTAATTCGTCCATCCAAAACGAACTTTGTACTTTGCTATGAAGTTCCACCAGGAATGAGTTTTCATACAAAAACTGTCTATTTCAACTTAATTCGTCCATCCAAAACGAACTTTGTACTTTGCTATGAAGTTCCACCAGGAATGAGTTTTCATGCAAAAACTGTCTATTTCAACTTAATTCGTCCATCCAAAACGAACTTTGTACTTTGCTATGAAGTTCCACCAGGAATGAGTTTTCATACAAAAACTGTCTATTTCAACTTAATTCGTCCATCCAAAACGAACTTTGTACTTTGCTATGAAGTTCCACCAGGAATGAGTTTTCATACAAAAACTGTCTATTTCAACTTAATTCGTCCATCCAAAACGAACTTTGTACTTTGCTATGAAGTTCCACCAGGAATGAGTTTTAATGCAAAAACTGTCTATTTCAACTAACTTTGTCCATCCAAAACGAACTTTGTACTTTGCTATGAAGTTCCACCAGGAATGAGTTTTCATGCAAAAACTGTCTATTTCAACTTAATTCGTCCATCCAAAACGAACTTTGTACTTTACTATGAAGTTCCACCAGGAATGAGTTTTCATACAAAAACTGTCTATTTCAACTTAATTCGTCCATCCAAAACGAACTTTGTACTTTGCTATGAAGTTCCACCAGGAATGAGTTTTCATGCAAAAACTGTCTATTTCAACTTAATTCGTCCATCTGATTCGAACTTTGTACTTTGCTATGAAGTTCCACCAGGAGTGTGTTACCATGCAAAAACTGTCTATTTCAACTAACTTTGTCCATCCAAAACGAACTTTGTACTTTGCTATGAAGTTCCACCAGGAATGAGTTTTCATACAAAAACTGTCTATTTCAACTTAATTCGTCCATCCAAAACGAACTTTGTACTTTGCTATGAAGTTCCACCAGGAATGAGTTTTCATACAAAAACTGTCTATTTCAACTTAATTCGTCCATCCAAAACGAACTTTGTACTTTGCTATGAAGTTCCACCAGGAATGAGTTTTAATGCAAAAACTGTCTATTTCAACTAACTTTGTCCATCCAAAACGAACTTTGTACTTTGCTATGAAGTTCCACCAGGAATGAGTTTTCATGCAAAAACTGTCTATTTCAACTTAATTCGTCCATCCAAAACGAACTTTGTACTTTACTATGAAGTTCCACCAGGAATGAGTTTTCATACAAAAACTGTCTATTTCAACTTAATTCGTCCATCCAAAACGAACTTTGTACTTTACTATGAAGTTCCACCAGGAATGAGTTTTCATGCAAAAACTGTCTATTTCAACTTAATTCGTCCATCTGATTCGAACTTTGTACTTTGCTATGAAGTTCCACCAGGAGTGTGTTACCATGCAAAAACTGTCTATTTCAACTAACTTTGTCCATCCAAAACGAACTTTGTACTTTGCTATGAAGTTCCACCAGGAATGAGTTTTCATGCAAAAACTGTCTATTTCAACTTAATTCGTCCATCCAAAACGAACTTTGTACTTTGCTATGAAGTTCCACCAGGAATGAGTTTTCATGCAAAAACTGTCTATTTCAACTAAATTGATCCATCCAAAACGAACTTTGTACTTTGCTATGAAGTTCCACCAGGAATGAGTTTTCATGCAAAAACTGTCTATTTCAACTAACTTTGTCCATCCAAAACGAACTTTGTACTTTGCTATGAAGTTCCACCAGGAATGAGTTTTCATGCAAAAACTGTCTATTTCAACTAACTTTGTCCATCCAAAACGAACTTTGTACTTTGCTATGAAGTTCCACCAGGAATGAGTTTTCATGCAAAAACTGTCTATTTCAACTAAATTGATCCATCCAAAACGAACTTTGTACTTTGCTATGAAGTTCCACCAGGAATGAGTTTTCATGCAAAAACTGTCTATTTCAACTTAATTCGTCCATCCAAAACGAACTTTGTACTTTACTATGAAGTTCCACCAGGAATGAGTTTTCATACAAAAACTGTCTATTTCAACTAACTTTGTCCATCCAAAACGAACTTTGTACTTTGCTATGAAGTTCCACCAGGAATGAGTTTTCATACAAAAACTGTCTATTTCAACTTAATTCGTCCATCCAAAACGAACTTTGTACTTTGCTATGAAGTTCCACCAGGAATGAGTTTTAATGCAAAAACTGTCTATTTCAACTAACTTTGTCCATCCAAAACGAACTTTGTACTTTGCTATGAAGTTCCACCAGGAATGAGTTTTCATGCAAAAACTGTCTATTTCATTTTAATTCGTCCATCCAAAACGAACTTTGTACTTTGCTATGAAGTTCCACCAGGAATGAGTTTTCATGCAAAAACTGTCTATTTCAACTTAATTCGTCCATCTGATTCGAACTTTGTACTTTGCTATGAAGTTCCACCAGGAATGAGTTTTCATACAAAAACTGTCTATTTCAACTTAATTCGTCCATCCAAAACGAACTTTGTACTTTGCTATGAAGTTCCACCAGGAATGAGTTTTCATGCAAAAACTGTCTATTTCAACTTAATTCGTCCATCCAAAACGAACTTTGTACTTTGCTATGAAGTTCCACCAGGAATGAGTTTTCATGCAAAAACTGTCTATTTCAACTAACTTTGTCCATCCAAAACGAACTTTGTACTTTGCTATGAAGTTCCACCAGGAATGAGTTTACATGCAAAAACTGTCTATTTCAACTAACTTTGTCCATCCAAAACGAACTTTGTACTTTGCTATGAAGTTCCACCAGGAATGAGTTTTCATGCAAAAACTGTCTATTTCAACTAAATTGATCCATCCAAAACGAACTTTGTACTTTGCTATGAAGTTCCACCAGGAATGAGTTTTCATGCAAAAACTGTCTATTGCAACTAAATTGATCCATCCAAAACGAACTTTGTACTTTGCTATGAAGTTCCACCAGGAATGAGTTTTCATGCAAAAATTATCTATTTCAACTAACTTTGTCCATCCAAAACGAACTTTGTACTTTGCTATGAAGTTCCACCAGGAATGAGTTTTCATGCAAAAACTGTCTATTTCAACTAAATTGATCCATCCAAAACGAACTTTGTACTTTGCTATAAAGTTCCACCAGGAATGAGTTTTCATGCAAAAACTGTCTATTGCAACTAAATTGATCCATCCAAAACGAACTTTGTACTTTGCTATGAAGTTCCACCAGGAATGAGTTTTCATGCAAAAACTGTCTATTTCAACTTAATTCGTCCATCCAAAACGAACTTTGTACTTTGCTATGAAGTTCCACCAGGAATGAGTTTTCATGCAAAAACTGTCTATTTCAACTTAATTCGTCCATCCAAAACGAACTTTGTACTTTACTATGAAGTTCCACCAGGAATGAGTTTTCATACAAAAACTGTCTATTTCAACTTAATTCGTCTATCCAAAACGAACTTTGTACTTTGCTATGAAGTTCCACCAGGAATGAGTTTTCATACAAAAACTGTCTATTTCAACTTAATTCGTCCATCCAAAACGAACTTTGTACTTTGCTATGAAGTTCCACCAGGAATGAGTTTTAATGCAAAAACTGTCTATTTCAACTAACTTTGTCCATCCAAAACGAACTTTGTACTTTGCTATGAAGTTCCACCAGGAATGAGTTTTCATGCAAAAACTGTCTATTTCAACTTAATTCGTCCATCCAAAACGAACTTTGTACTTTACTATGAAGTTCCACCAGGAATGAGTTTTCATACAAAAACTGTCTATTTCAACTTAATTCGTCCATCCAAAACGAACTTTGTACTTTGCTATGAAGTTCCACCAGGAATGAGTTTTCATGCAAAAACTGTCTATTTCAACTTAATTCGTCCATCTGATTCGAACTTTGTACTTTGCTATGAAGTTCCACCAGGAGTGTGTTACCATGCAAAAACTGTCTATTTCAACTAACTTTGTCCATCCAAAACGAACTTTGTACTTTGCTATGAAGTTCCACCAGGAATGAGTTTTCATACAAAAACTGTCTATTTCAACTTAATTCGTCCATCCAAAACGAACTTTGTACTTTGCTATGAAGTTCCACCAGGAATGAGTTTTCATACAAAAACTGTCTATTTCAACTTAATTCGTCCATCCAAAACGAACTTTGTACTTTGCTATGAAGTTCCACCAGGAATGAGTTTTAATGCAAAAACTGTCTATTTCAACTAACTTTGTCCATCCAAAACGAACTTTGTACTTTGCTATGAAGTTCCACCAGGAATGAGTTTTCATGCAAAAACTGTCTATTTCAACTTAATTCGTCCATCCAAAACGAACTTTGTACTTTACTATGAAGTTCCACCAGGAATGAGTTTTCATACAAAAACTGTCTATTTCAACTTAATTCGTCCATCCAAAACGAACTTTGTACTTTACTATGAAGTTCCACCAGGAATGAGTTTTCATGCAAAAACTGTCTATTTCAACTTAATTCGTCCATCTGATTCGAACTTTGTACTTTGCTATGAAGTTCCACCAGGAGTGTGTTACCATGCAAAAACTGTCTATTTCAACTAACTTTGTCCATCCAAAACGAACTTTGTACTTTGCTATGAAGTTCCACCAGGAATGAGTTTTCATGCAAAAACTGTCTATTTCAACTTAATTCGTCCATCCAAAACGAACTTTGTACTTTGCTATGAAGTTCCACCAGGAATGAGTTTTCATGCAAAAACTGTCTATTTCAACTAACTTTGTCCATCCAAAACGAACTTTGTACTTTGCTATGAAGTTCCACCAGGAATGAGTTTTCATGCAAAAACTGTCTATTTCAACTAAATTGATCCATCCAAAACGAACTTTGTACTTTGCTATGAAGTTCCACCAGGAATGAGTTTTCATGCAAAAACTGTCTATTTCAACTTAATTCGTCCATCCAAAACGAACTTTGTACTTTACTATGAAGTTCCACCAGGAATGAGTTTTCATACAAAAACTGTCTATTTCAACTAACTTTGTCCATCCAAAACGAACTTTGTACTTTGCTATGAAGTTCCACCAGGAATGAGTTTTCATGCAAAAACTGTCTATTTCAACTAAATTGATCCATCCAAAACGAACTTTGTACTTTGCTATGAAGTTCCACCAGGAATGAGTTTTCATACAAAAACTGTCTATTTCAACTAAATTGATCCATCCAAAACGAACTTTGTACTTTGCTATGAAGTTCCACCAGGAATGAGTTTTTATGCAAAAACTGTCTATTTCAACTAACTTTGTCCATCCAAAACGAACTTTGTACTTTGCTATGAAGTTCCACCAGGAATGAGTTTTCATGCAAAAACTGTCTATTTCAACTAACTTTGTCCATCCAAAACGAACTTTGTACTTTGCTATGAAGTTCCACCAGGAATGAGTTTTCATGCAAAAACTGTCTATTTCAACTAAATTGATCCATCCAAAACGAACTTTGTACTTTGCTATGAAGTTCCACCAGGAATGAGTTTTCATGCAAAAACTGTCTATTTCAACTTAATTCGTCCATCCAAAACGAACTTTGTACTTTACTATGAAGTTCCACCAGGAATGAGTTTTCATACAAAAACTGTCTATTTCAACTAACTTTGTCCATCCAAAACGAACTTTGTACTTTGCTATGAAGTTCCACCAGGAATGAGTTTTCATACAAAAACTGTCTATTTCAACTTAATTCGTCCATCCAAAACGAACTTTGTACTTTGCTATGAAGTTCCACCAGGAATGAGTTTTAATGCAAAAACTGTCTATTTCAACTAACTTTGTCCATCCAAAACGAACTTTGTACTTTGCTATGAAGTTCCACCAGGAATGAGTTTTCATGCAAAAACTGTCTATTTCATTTTAATTCGTCCATCCAAAACGAACTTTGTACTTTGCTATGAAGTTCCACCAGGAATGAGTTTTCATGCAAAAACTGTCTATTTCAACTTAATTCGTCCATCTGATTCGAACTTTGTACTTTGCTATGAAGTTCCACCAGGAGTGTGTTACCATGCAAAAACTGTCTATTTCAACTAACTTTGTCCATCCAAAACGAACTTTGTACTTTGCTATGAAGTTCCACCAGGAATGAGTTTTCATGCAAAAACTGTCTATTTCAACTTAATTCGTCCATCCAAAACGAACTTTGTACTTTGCTATGAAGTTCCACCAGGAATGAGTTTTCATGCAAAAACTGTCTATTTCAACTAACTTTGTCCATCCAAAACGAACTTTGTACTTTGCTATGAAGTTCCACCAGGAATGAGTTTACATGCAAAAACTGTCTATTTCAACTAACTTTGTCCATCCAAAACGAACTTTGTACTTTGCTATGAAGTTCCACCAGGAATGAGTTTTCATGCAAAAACTGTCTATTTCAACTAAATTGATCCATCCAAAACGAACTTTGTACTTTACTATGAAGTTCCACCAGGAATGAGTTTTCATGCAAAAACTGTCTATTGCAACTAAATTGATCCATCCAAAACGAACTTTGTACTTTGCTATGAAGTTCCACCAGGAATGAGTTTTCATGCAAAAATTATCTATTTCAACTAACTTTGTCCATCCAAAACGAACTTTGTACTTTGCTATGAAGTTCCACCAGGAATGAGTTTTCATGCAAAAACTGTCTATTTCAACTAAATTGATCCATCCAAAACGAACTTTGTACTTTGCTATAAAGTTCCACCAGGAATGAGTTTTCATGCAAAAACTGTCTATTTCAACTTAATTCGTCCATCCAAAACGAACTTTGTACTTTGCTATGAAGTTCCACCTGGAATGAGTTTTCATGCAAAAACTGTCTATTTCAACTTAATTCGTCCATCCAAAACGAACTTTGTACTTTGCTATGAAGTTCCACCAGGAATGAGTTTTCATGCAAAAACTGTCTATTTCAACTAACTTTGTCCATCCAAAACGAACTTTGTACTTTGCTATGAAGTTCCACCAGGAATGAGTTTTCATGCAAAAACTGTCTATTTCAACTAACTTTGTCCATCCAAAACGAACTTTGTACTTTGCTATGAAGTTCCACCAGGAATGAGTTTTCATGCAAAAACTGTCTATTTCAACTAACTTTGTCCATCCAAAACGAACTTTGTACTTTGCTATGAAGTTCCACCAGGAATGAGTTTTCATGCAAAAACTGTCTATTTCAACTAACTTTGTCCATCCAAAACGAACTTTGTACTTTGCTATGAAGTTCCACCAGGAGTGAGTTTTTATGCAAAAACTGTCTATTTCAACTAAATTGATCCATCCAAAACGAACTTTGTACTTTGCTATGAAGTTCCACCAGGAATGAGTTTTCATGCAAAAACTGTCCATTCAACTTAATTCGTCCATCCAAAACGAACTTTGTACTTTGCTATGAAGTTCCACCAGGAATGAGTTTTCATGCAAAAACTGTCTATTTCAACTTAATTCGTCCATCCAAAACGAACTTTGTACTTTGCTATGAAGTTCCACCAGGAATGAGTTTTCATGCAAAAACTGTCTATTTCAACTTAATTCGTCCATCCAAAACGAACTTTGTACTTTGCTATGAAGTTCCACCAGGAATGAGTTTTTATGCAAAAACTGTCTATTTCAACTAACTTTGTAAATGCAAAACGAACTTTGTACTTTGCTATGAAGTTCCACCTGGAATGAGTTTTCATGCAAAAACTGTCTATTTCAACTAACTTTGTCCATCCAAAACGAACTTTGTACTTTGCTATGAAGTTCCACCAGGAATGAGATTTCATGCAAAAACTGTCTATTTCAACTAACTTTGTCCATCCAAAACGAACTTTGTACTTTGCTATGAAATTCCACCAGGAATGAGTTTTCATGCAAAAACTGTCTATTTCAACTTAATTCGTCCATCCAAAACGAACTTTGTACTTTGCTATGAAGTTCCACCAGGAATGAGTTTTCATGCAAAAACTGTCTATTTCAACTAACTTTGTCCATCCAAAACGAACTTTGTACTTTGCTATGAAGTTCCACCAGGAATGAGTTTTCATGCAAAAATTATCTATTTCAACTAACTTTGTCCATCCAAAACGAACTTTGTACTTTGCTATGAAGTTCCACCAGGAATGAGTTTTCATGCAAAAACTGTCTATTTCAACTAAATTGATCGATCCAAAACGAACTTTGTACTTTGCTATGAAGTTCCACCAGGAATGAGTTTTCATGCAAAAACTGTCTATTTCAACTAACTTTGTTCATCCAAAACGAACTTTGTACTTTGCTATGAAGTTCCACCAGGAATGAGTTTTCATGCAAAAACTGTCTATTTCAACTAAATTCATCCATCCAAAACGAACTTTGTACTTTGCTATGAAGTTCCACCAGGAATGAGTTTTCATGCAAAAACTGTCTATTTCAACTAACTTTGTCCATCCAAAACGAACTTTGTACTTTGCTATGAAGTTCCACCAGGAATGAGTTTTCATGCAAAAACTGTCTATTTCAACTAAATTGATCCATCCAAAACGAACTTTGTACTTTGCTATGAAGTTCCACCAGGAATGAGTTTTCATGCAAAAACTGTCTATTTCAACTAACTTTGTCCATCCAAAACGAACTTTGTACTTTGCTATGAAGTTCCACCAGGAATGAGTTTTCATGCAAAAACTGTCTATTTCAACTAACTTTGTCCATCCAAAACGAACTTTGTACTTTGCTATCAAGTTCCACCAGGAATGAGTTTTCATGCAAAAACTGTCTATTTCAACTAAATTGATCCATCCAAAACGAACTTTGTACTTTGCTATGAAGTTCCACCAGGAATGAGTTTTTATGCAAAAACTGTCTATTTCAACTAACTTTGTCCATCCAAAACGAACTTTGTACTTTGCTATGAAGTTCCACCAGGAATGAGTTTTCATGCAAAAACTGTCTTTTTGAACTAAATTGATCCATCCAAAACGAACTTTGTACTTTGCTATGAAGTTCCACCAGGAATGAGTTTTCATGCAAAAACTGTCTATTTCAACTAACTTTGTCCATCCAAAACGAACTTTGTACTTTGCTATGAAGTTCCACCAGGAATGAGTTTTCATGCAAAAACTGTCTATTTGAACTATATTGATCCAAAACGAACTTTGTACTTTGCTATGAAGTTCCACCAGGAATGAGTTTTCATGCAAAAACTGTCTATTTCAACTAACTTTGTCCATCCAAAACGAACTTTGTACTTTGCTATGAAGTTCCACCAGGAATGAGTTTTCATGCAAAAACTGTCTATTTCAACTGACTTTGTCCATCCAAAACGAACTTTGTACTTTGCTATGAAGTTCCACCAGGAATGAGTTTTCATGCAAAAACTGTCTATTTCAACTAACTTTGTCCATCCAAAACGAACTTTGTACTTTGCTATGAAGTTCCACCAGGAATGAGTTTTCATGCAAAAACTGTCTATTTCAACTAACTTTGTCCATCCAAAACGAACTTTGTACTTTGCTATGAAGTTCCACCAGGAATGAGTTTTCATGCAAAAACTGTCTATTTCAACTAACTTTGTCCATCCAACTTTGTACTTTGCTATGAAGTTCCACCAGGAATGAGTTTTCATGCAAAAACTGTCTATTTCAACTAACTTTGTCCATCCAAAACGAACTTTGTACTTTGCTATGAAGTTCCACCAGGAATGAGTTTTCATGCAAAAACTGTCTATTTCAACTAACTTTGTCCATCCAAAACGAACTTTGTACTTTGCTATCAAGTTCCACCAGGAATGAGTTTTCATGCAAAAACTGTCTATTTCAACTAAATTGATCCATCCAAAACGAACTTTGTACTTTGCTATGAAGTTCCACCAGGAATGAGTTTTTATGCAAAAACTGTCTATTTCAACTTAATTCGTCCATCCAAAACGAACTTTGTACTTTGCTATGAAGTTCCACCAGGAATGAGTTTTCATGCAAAAATTGTCTATTTCAACTAACTTTGTCCATCCAAAACGAACTTTGTACTTTGCTATGAAGTTCCACCAGGAATGAGTTTTCATGCAAAAACTGTCTATTTCAACTAACTTTGTCCATCCAAAACGAACTTTGTACTTTGCTATGAAGTTCCACCAGGAATGAGTTTTCATGCAAAAACTGTAAATTTCAACTAAATTGATCCATCCAAAACGAACTTTGTACTTTGCTATGAAGTTCCACCAGGAATGAGTTTTCATGCAAAAACTGTCTATTTCAACTAAATTGATCCATCCAAAACGAACTTTGTACTTTGCTATGAAGTTCCACCAGGAATGAGTTTTCATGCAAAAACTGTCTATTTCAACTAACTTTGTCCATCCAAAACGAACTTTGTACTTTGCTATGAAGTTCCACCAGGAATGAGTTTTCATGCAAAAACTGTCTATTTCAACTTAATTCGTCCATCCAACACGAACTTTGTACTTTGCTATGAAGTTCCACCAGGAATGAGTTTTCATGCAAAAACTGTCTATTTCAACTAACTTTGTCCATCCAAAACGAACTTTGTACTTTGCTATAAAGTTCCACCAGGAATGAGTTTTCATGCAAAAACTGTCTATTGCAACTAAATTGATCCATCCAACACGAACTTTGTACTTTGCTATGAAGTTCCACCAGGAATGAGTTTTTATGCAAAAACTGTCTATTTCAACTTAATTCGTCCATCCAAAACGAACTTTGTACTTTGCTATGAAGTTCCACCAGGAATGAGTTTTCATGCAAAAACTGTCTATTTCAACTAACTTTGTCCATCCAAAACGAACTTTGTACTTTGCTATGAAGTTCCACCAGGAATGAGTTTTCATGCAAAAACTGTCTATTTGAACTAAATTGATCCATCCAAAACGAACTTTGTACTTTGCTATGAAGTTCCACCAGGAATGAGTTTTCATGCAAAAACTGTCTATTTCAACTAACTTTGTCCATCCAAAACGAACTTTGTACTTTGCTATGAAGTTCCACCAGGAATGAGTTTTCATGCAAAAACTGTCTATTTCAACTAACTTTGTCCATCCAAAACGAACTTTGTACTTTGCTATGAAGTTCCACCAGGAATGAGTTTTCATGCAAAAACTGTAAATTTCAACTAAATTGATCCATCCAAAACGAACTTTGTACTTTGCTATGAAGTTCCACCAGGAATGAGTTTTCATGCAAAAACTGTCTATTTCAACTAAATTGATCCATCCAAAACGAACTTTGTACTTTGCTATGAAGTTCCACCAGGAATGAGTTTTCATGCAAAAACTGTCTATTTCAACTAACTTTGTCCATCCAAAACGAACTTTGTACTTTGCTATGAAGTTCCACCAGGAATGAGTTTTCATGCAAAAACTGTCTATTTCAACTTAATTCGTCCATCCAACACGAACTTTGTACTTTGCTATGAAGTTCCACCAGGAATGAGTTTTCATGCAAAAACTGTCTATTTCAACTAACTTTGTCCATCCAAAACGAACTTTGTACTTTGCTATGAAGTTCCACCAGGAATGAGTTTTCATGCAAAAACTGTCTATTGCAACTAAATTGATCCATCCAACACGAACTTTGTACTTTGCTATGAAGTTCCACCAGGAATGAGTTTTTATGCAAAAACTGTCTATTTCAACTTAATTCGTCCATCCAAAACGAACTTTGTACTTTGCTATGAAGTTCCACCAGGAATGAGTTTTCATGCAAAAACTGTCTATTTCAACTAACTTTGTCCATCCAAAACGAACTTTGTACTTTGCTATGAAGTTCCACCAGGAATGAGTTTTCATGCAAAAACTGTCTATTTCAACTAACTTTGTCCATCCAAAACGAACTTTGTACTTTGCTATGAAGTTCCACCAGGAATGAGTTTTTATGCAAAAACTGTCTATTTCAACTAAATTGATCCATCCAAAACGAACTTTGTACTTTGCTATGAAGTTCCACCAGGAATGAGTTTTCATGCAAAAACTGTCCATTCAACTTAATTCGTCCATCCAAAACGAACTTTGTACTTTGCTATGAAGTTCCACCAGGAATGAGTTTTCATGCAAAAACTGTCTATTTCAACTAACTTTGTCCATCCTAAACGAACTTTGTACTTTGCTATGAAGTTCCACCAGGAATGAGTTTTCATGCAAAAACTGTCTATTTCAACTAACTTTGTCCATCCAAAACGAACTTTGTACTTTGCTATGAAGTTCCACCAGGAATGAGTTTTTATGCAAAAACTGTCTATTTCAACTTAATTCGTCCATCCAAAACGAACTTTGTACTTTGCTATGAAGTTCCACCAGGAATGAGTTTTCATGCAAAAACTGTCTATTTCAACTTAATTCGTCCATCCAAAACGAACTTTGTACTTTGCTATGAAGTTCCACCAGGAATGAGTTTTTATGCAAAAACTGTCTATTTCAACTAACTTTGTAAATGCAAAACGAACTTTGTACTTTGCTATGAAGTTCCACCTGGAATGAGTTTTCATGCAAAAACTGTCTATTTCAACTAACTTTGTCCATCCAAAACGAACTTTGTACTTTGCTATGAAGTTCCACCAGGAATGAGTTTTCATGCAAAAACTGTCTATTTCAACTAACTTTGTCCATCCAAAACGAACTTTGTACTTTGCTATGAAGTTCCACCAGGAATGAGTTTTCATGCAAAAACTGTCTATTTCAACTAAATTGATCCATCCAAAACGAACTTTGTACTTTGCTATGAAGTTCCACCAGGAATGAGTTTTTATGCAAAAACTGTCTATTTCAACTGACTTTGTCCATCCAAAACGAACTTTGTACTTTGCTATGAAGTTCCACCAGGAATGAGTTTTCATGCAAAAACTGTCTATTTCAACTAACTTTGTCCATCCAAAACGAACTTTGTACTTTGCTATGAAGTTCCACCAGGAATGAGTTTTCATGCAAAAACTGTCTATTTCAACTAACTTTGTCCATCCAAAACGAACTTTGTACTTTGCTATGAAGTTCCACCAGGAATGAGTTTTCATGCAAAAACTGTCTATTTCAACTAAATTGATCCATCCAAAACGAACTTTGTACTTTGCTATGAAGTTCCACCAGGAATGAGTTTTCATGCAAAAACTGTCTATTTCAACTAACTTTGTCCATCCAAAACGAACTTTGTACTTTGCTATGAAGTTCCACCAGGAATGAGTTTTCATGCAAAAACTGTCTATTTCAACTAACTTTGTCCATCCAAAACGAACTTTGTACTTTGCTATGAAGTTCCACCAGGAATGAGTTTTCATGCAAAAACTGTCTATTTCAACTAACTTTGTCCATCCAAAACGAACTTTGTACTTTGCTATGAAGTTCCACCAGGAATGAGTTTTCATGCAAAAACTGTCTATTTCAACTAAATTGATCGATCCAAAACGAACTTTGTACTTTGCTATGAAGTTCCACCAGGAATGAGTTTTCATGCAAAAACTGTCTATTTCAACTAACTTTGTCCATCCAAAACGAACTTTGTACTTTGCTATGAAGTTCCACCAGGAATGAGTTTTCATGCAAAAACTGTCTATTTCAACTAAATTGATCCATCCAAAACGAACTTTGTACTTTGCTATGAAGTTCCACCAGGAATGAGTTTTTATGCAAAAACTGTCTATTTCAACTAAATTGATCTATCCAAAACGAACTTTGTACTTTGCTATGAAGTTCCACCAGGAATGAGTTTTCATGCAAAAACTGTCTATTTCAACTAAATTGATCCATCCAAAACGAACTTTGTACTTTGCTATGAAGTTCCACCAGGAATGAGTTTTTATGCAAAAACTGTCTATTTCAACTTAATTCGTCCATCCAAAACGAACTTTGTACTTTGCTATGAAGTTCCACCAGGAATGAGTTTTCATGCAAAAACGGTCTATTTCAACTAAATTGATCCATCCAAAACGAACTTTGTACTTTGCTATGAAGTTCCACCAGGAATGAGTTTTTATGCAAAAACTGTCCATTCAACTTAATTCGTCCATCCAAAACGAACTTTGTACTTTGCTATGAAGTTCCACCAGGAATGAGTTTTCATGCAAAAACGGTCTATTTCAACTAAATTGATCCATCCAAAACGAACTTTGTACTTTGCTATGAAGTTCCACCAGGAATGAGTTTTTATGCAAAAACTGTCCATTCAACTTAATTCGTCCATCCAAAACGAACTTTGTACTTTGCTATGAAGTTCCACCAGGAATGAGTTTTCATGCAAAAACTGTCTATTTCAACTTAATTCGTCCATCCAAAACGAACTTTGTACTTTGCTATGAAGTTCCACCAGGAATGAGTTTTCATGCAAAAACTGTCTATTTCAACTAACTTTGTCCATCCAAAACGAACTTTGTACTTTGCTATGAAGTTCCACCAGGAATGAGTTTTCATGCAAAAACTGTCTATTTCAACTAACTTTGTCCATTCAAAACGAACTTTGTACTTTGCTATGAAGTTCCACCAGGAATGAGTTTTCATGCAAAAACTGTCTATTTCAACTAACTTTGTCCATCCGAAACGAACTTTGTACTTTGCTATGAAGTTCCACCAGGAATGAGTTTTTATGCAAAAACTGTCCATTCAACTTAATTCGTCCATCCAAAACGAACTTTGTACTTTGCTATGAAGTTCCACCAGGAATGAGTTTTCATGCAAAAACTGTCTATTTCAACTAACTTTGTCCATCCAAAACGAACTTTGTACTTTGCTATGAAGTTCCACCAGGAATGAGTTTTCATGCAAAAACTGTTTATTTCAACTTAATTCGTCCATCCAAAACGAACTTTGTACTTTGCTATGAAGTTCCACCAGGAATGAGTTTTCATGCAAAAACTGTCTATTTCAACTAACTTTGTCCATTCAAAACGAACTTTGTACTTTGCTATGAAGTTCCACCAGGAATGAGTTTTCATGCAAAAACTGTCTATTTCAACTAACTTTGTCCATCCAAAACGAACTTTGTACTTTGCTATGAAGTTCCACCAGGAATGAGTTTTCATGCAAAAACTGTCTATTTCAACTAACTTTGTCCATCCAAAACGAACTTTGTACTTTGCTATGAAGTTCCACCAGGAATGAGTTTTCATGCAAAAACTGTCTATTTCAACTAAATTGATCCATCCAAAACGAACTTTGTACTTTGCTATGAAGTTCCACCAGGAATGAGTTTTCATGCAAAAACTGTCTATTTCAACTAACTTTGTCCATCCAAAACGAACTTTGTACTTTGCTATGAAGTTCCACCAGGAATGAGTTTTCATGCAAAAACTGTTTATTTCAACTAAATTGATCCATCCAAAACGAACTTTGTACTTTGCTATGAAGTTCCACCAGGAATGAGTTTTCATGCAAAAACTGTCTATTTCAACTAACTTTGTCCATCCAAAACGAACTTTGTACTTTGCTATGAAGTTCCACCAGGAATGAGTTTTCATGCAAAAACTGTCTATTTCAACTTAATTCGTCCATCCAAAACGAACTTTGTACTTTGCTATGAAGTTCCACCAGGAATGAGTTTTTATGCAAAAACTGTCTATTTCAACTAACTTTGTCCATCCAAAACGAACTTTGTACTTTGCTATGAAGTTCCACCAGGAATGAGTTTTCATGCAAAAACGGTCTATTTCAACTAAATTGATCCATCCAAAACGAACTTTGTACTTTGCTATGAAGTTCCACCAGGAATGAGTTTTTATGCAAAAACTGTCCATTCAACTTAATTCGTCCATCCAAAACGAACTTTGTACTTTGCTATGAAGTTCCACCAGGAATGAGTTTTCATGCAAAAATTATCTATTTCAACTAACTTTGTCCATCCAAAACGAACTTTGTACTTTGCTATGAAGTTCCACCAGGAATGAGTTTTCATGCAAAAATTATCTATTTCAACTAACTTTGTCCATCCAAAACGAACTTTGTACTTTGCTATGAAGTTCCACCAGGAATGAGTTTTCATGCAAAAACGGTCTATTTCAACTAAATTGATCCATCCAAAACGAACTTTGTACTTTGCTATGAAGTTCCACCAGGAATGAGTTTTTATGCAAAAACTGTCCATTCAACTTAATTCGTCCATCCAAAACGAACTTTGTACTTTGCTATGAAGTTCCACCAGGAATGAGTTTTTATGCAAAAACTGTCTATTTCAACTAACTTTGTCCATCCAAAACGAACTTTGTACTTTGCTATGAAGTTCCACCAGGAATGAGTTTTCATGCAAAAACGGTCTATTTCAACTAAATTGATCCATCCAAAACGAACTTTGTACTTTGCTATGAAGTTCCACCAGGAATGAGTTTTTATGCAAAAACTGTCCATTCAACTTAATTCGTCCATCCAAAACGAACTTTGTACTTTGCTATGAAGTTCCACCAGGAATGAGTTTTCATGCAAAAACTGTCTATTTCAACTTAATTCGTCCATCCAAAACGAACTTTGTACTTTGCTATGAAGTTCCACCAGGAATGAGTTTTCATGCAAAAATTATCTATTTCAACTAAATTTGTCCATCCAAAACGAACTTTGTACTTTGCTATGAAGTTCCACCAGGAATGAGTTTTCATGCAAAAACGGTCTATTTCAACTAAATTGATCCATCCAAAACGAACTTTGTACTTTGCTATGAAGTTCCACCAGGAATGAGTTTTTATGCAAAAACTGTCCATTCAACTTAATTCGTCCATCCAAAACGAACTTTGTACTTTGCTATGAAGTTCCACCAGGAATGAGTTTTCATGCAAAAATTATCTATTTCAACTAACTTTGTCCATCCAAAACGAACTTTGTACTTTGCTATGAAGTTCCACCAGGAATGAGTTTTCATGCAAAAACTGTCTATTTCAACTAAATTGATCGATCCAAAACGAACTTTGTACTTTGCTATGAAGTTCCACCAGGAATGAGTTTTCATGCAAAAACTGTCTATTTCAACTAACTTTGTCCATCCAAAACGAACTTTGTACTTTGCTATGAAGTTCCACCAGGAATGAGTTTTCATGCAAAAACTGTCTATTTCAACTAAATTGATCCATCCAAAACGAACTTTGTACTTTGCTATGAAGTTCCACCAGGAATGAGTTTTTATGCAAAAACTGTCTATTTCAACTAACTTTGTCCATCCAAAACGAACTTTGTACTTTGCTATGAAGTTCCACCAGGAATGAGTTTTCATGCAAAAACTGTCTATTTCAACTTAATTCGTCCATCCAAAACGAACTTTGTACTTTGCTATGAAGTTCCACCAGGAATGAGTTTTCATGCAAAAATTATCTATTTCAACTAACTTTGTCCATCCAAAACGAACTTTGTACTTTGCTATGAAGTTCCACCAGGAATGAGTTTTCATGCAAAAACGGTCTATTTCAACTAAATTGATCCATCCAAAACGAACTTTGTACTTTGCTATGAAGTTCCACCAGGAATGAGTTTTTATGCAAAAACTGTCCATTCAACTTAATTCGTCCATCCAAAACGAACTTTGTACTTTGCTATGAAGTTCCACCAGGAATGAGTTTTCATGCAAAAATTATCTATTTCAACTAACTTTGTCCATCCAAAACGAACTTTGTACTTTGCTATGAAGTTCCACCAGGAATGAGTTTTCATGCAAAAACTGTCTATTTCAACTAACTTTGTCCATCCAAAACGAACTTTGTACTTTACTATGAAGTTCCACCAGGAATGAGTTTTCATACAAAAACTGTCTATTTCAACTTAATTCGTCCATCCAAAACGAACTTTGTACTTTGCTATGAAGTTCCACCAGGAATGAGTTTTCATGCAAAAACTGTCTATTTCAACTAACTTTGTTCATCCAAAACGAACTTTGTACTTTGCTATGAAGTTCCACCAGGAATGAGTTTTCATGCAAAAACTGTCTATTTCAACTAAATTCATCCATCCAAAACGAACTTTGTACTTTGCTATGAAGTTCCACCAGGAATGAGTTTTCATGCAAAAACTGTCTATTTCAACTAACTTTGTCCATCCAAAACGAACTTTGTACTTTGCTATGAAGTTCCACCAGGAATGAGTTTTCATGCAAAAACTGTCTATTTCAACTAAATTGATCCATCCAAAACGAACTTTGTACTTTGCTATGAAGTTCCACCAGGAATGAGTTTTTATGCAAAAACTGTCTATTTCAACTGACTTTGTCCATCCAAAACGAACTTTGTACTTTGCTATGAAGTTCCACCAGGAATGAGTTTTCATGCAAAAACTGTCTATTTCAACTAACTTTGTCCATCCAAAACGAACTTTGTACTTTGCTATGAAGTTCCACCAGGAATGAGTTTTCATGCAAAAACTGTCTATTTCAACTAACTTTGTCCATCCAAAACGAACTTTGTACTTTGCTATCAAGTTCCACCAGGAATGAGTTTTCATGCAAAAACTGTCTATTTCAACTAAATTGATCCATCCAAAACGAACTTTGTACTTTGCTATGAAGTTCCACCAGGAATGAGTTTTTATGCAAAAACTGTCTATTTCAACTAACTTTGTCCATCCAAAACGAACTTTGTACTTTGCTATGAAGTTCCACCAGGAATGAGTTTTCATGCAAAAACTGTCTATTTGAACTAAATTGATCCATCCAAAACGAACTTTGTACTTTGCTATGAAGTTCCACCAGGAATGAGTTTTCATGCAAAAACTGTCTATTTCAACTAACTTTGTCCATCCAAAACGAACTTTGTACTTTGCTATGAAGTTCCACCAGGAATGAGTTTTCATGCAAAAACTGTCTATTTCAACTAACTTTGTCCATCCAAAACGAACTTTGTACTTTGCTATCAAGTTCCACCAGGAATGAGTTTTCATGCAAAAACTGTCTATTTCAACTAAATTGATCCATCCAAAACGAACTTTGTACTTTGCTATGAAGTTCCACCAGGAATGAGTTTTCATGCAAAAACTGTCTATTTCAACTAACTTTGTCCATCCAAAACGAACTTTGTACTTTGCTATGAAGTTCCACCAGGAATGAGTTTTCATGCAAAAACTGTCTATTTCAACTAACTTTGTTCATCCAAAACGAACTTTGTACTTTGCTATGAAGTTCCACCAGGAATGAGTTTTCATGCAAAAACTGTCTATTTCAACTAACTTTGTCCATCCAAAACGAACTTTGTACTTTGCTATGAAGTTCCACCAGGAATGAGTTTTCATGCAAAAACTGTCTATTTCAACTAACTTTGTCCATCCAAAACGAACTTTGTACTTTGCTATGAAGTTCCACCAGGAATGAGTTTTCATGCAAAAACTGTCTATTTCAACTAACTTTGTCCATCCAAAACGAACTTTGTACTTTGCTATGAAGTTCCACCAGGAATGAGTTTTCATGCAAAAACTGTCTATTTCAACTAACTTTGTCCATCCAAAACGAACTTTGTACTTTGCTATGAAGTTCCACCAGGAATGAGTTTTCATGCAAAAACTGTCTATTTCAACTAACTTTGTCCATCCAAAACGAACTTTGTACTTTGCTATGAAGTTCCACCAGGAATGAGTTTTCATGCAAAAACTGTCTATTTCAACTAAATTGATCCATCCAAAACGAACTTTGTACTTTGCTATGAAGTTCCACCAGGAATGAGTTTTCATGCAAAAACTGTCTATTTCAACTAACTTTGTCCATCCAAAACGAACTTTGTACTTTGCTATGAAGTTCCACCAGGAATGAGTTTTCATGCAAAAACTGTCTATTTCAACTAACTTTGTCCATCCAAAACGAACTTTGTACTTTGCTATGAAGTTCCACCAGGAATGAGTTTTCATGCAAAAACTGTCTATTTCAACTAACTTTGTCCATCCAAAACGAACTTTGTACTTTGCTATGAAGTTCCACCAGGAATGAGTTTTCATGCAAAAACTGTCTATTTCAACTAACTTTGTCCATCCAAAACGAACTTTGTACTTTGCTATGAAGTTCCACCAGGAATGAGTTTTCATGCAAAAACTGTCTATTTCAACTAACTTTGTCCATCCAAAACGAACTTTGTACTTTGCTATGAAGTTCCACCAGGAATGAGTTTTCATGCAAAAACTGTCTATTTCAACTAACTTTGTCCATCCAAAACGAACTTTGTACTTTGCTATGAAGTTCCACCAGGAATGAGTTTTCATGCAAAAACTGTCTATTTCAACTAACTTTGTCCATCCAAAACGAACTTTGTACTTTGCTATGAAGTTCCACCAGGAATGAGTTTTCATGCAAAAACTGTCTATTTCAACTAACTTTGTCCATCCAAAACGAACTTTGTACTTTGCTATGAAGTTCCACCAGGAATGAGTTTTCATGCAAAAACTGTCTATTTCAACTAACTTTGTCCATCCAAAACGAACTTTGTACTTTGCTATGAAGTTCCACCAGGAATGAGTTTTCATGCAAAAACTGTCTATTTCAACTAACTTTGTCCATCCAAAACGAACTTTGTACTTTGCTATGAAGTTCCACCAGGAATGAGTTTTCATGCAAAAACTGTCTATTTCAACTAACTTTGTCCATCCAAAACGAACTTTGTACTTTGCTATGAAGTTCCACCAGGAATGAGTTTTCATGCAAAAACTGTCTATTTCAACTAACTTTGTCCATCCAAAACGAACTTTGTACTTTGCTATGAAGTTCCACCAGGAATGAGTTTTCATGCAAAAACTGTCTATTTCAACTTAATTCGTCCATCCAACACGAACTTTGTACTTTGCTATGAAGTTCCACCAGGAATGAGTTTTTATGCAAAAACTGTCTATTTCAACTTAATTCGTCCATCCAAAACGAACTTTGTACTTTGCTATGAAGTTCCACCAGGAATGAGTTTTCATGCAAAAACTGTCTATTTCAACTAACTTTGTCCATCCAAAACGAACTTTGTACTTTGCTATGAAGTTCCACCAGGAATGAGTTTTCATGCAAAAACTGTCTATTTCAACTAACTTTGTCCATCCAAAACGAACTTTGTACTTTGCTATGAAGTTCCACCAGGAATGAGTTTTCATGCAAAAACTGTCTATTTCAACTAACTTTGTCCATCCAAAACGAACTTTGTACTTTGCTATGAAGTTCCACCAGGAATGAGTTTTCATGCAAAAACTGTCTATTTCAACTAACTTTGTCCATCCAAAACGAACTTTGTACTTTGCTATGAAGTTCCACCAGGAATGAGTTTTCATGCAAAAACTGTCTATTTCAACTAACTTTGTCCATCCAAAACGAACTTTGTACTTTGCTATGAAGTTCCACCAGGAATGAGTTTTCATGCAAAAACTGTCTATTTCAACTAACTTTGTCCATCCAAAACGAACTTTGTACTTTGCTATGAAGTTCCACCAGGAATGAGTTTTCATGCAAAAACTGTCTATTTCAACTAACTTTGTCCATCCAAAACGAACTTTGTACTTTGCTATGAAGTTCCACCAGGAATGAGTTTTCATGCAAAAACTGTCTATTTCAACTAACTTTGTCCATCCAAAACGAACTTTGTACTTTGCTATGAAGTTCCACCAGGAATGAGTTTTCATGCAAAAACTGTCTATTTCAACTTAATTCGTCCATCCAAAACGAACTTTGTACTTTGCTATGAAGTTCCACCAGGAATGAGTTTTCATGCAAAAACTGTCTATTTCAACTAACTTTGTCCATCCAAAACGAACTTTGTACTTTGCTATGAAGTTCCACCAGGAATGAGTTTTCATGCAAAAACTGTCTATTTCAACTAACTTTGTCCATCCAAAACGAACTTTGTACTTTGCTATGAAGTTCCACCAGGAATGAGTTTTCATGCAAAAACTGTCTATTTCAACTAACTTTGTCCATCCAAAACGAACTTTGTACTTTGCTATGAAGTTCCACCAGGAATGAGTTTTTATGCAAAAACTGTCTATTTCAACTTAATTCGTCCATCCAAAACGAACTTTGTACTTTGCTATGAAGTTCCACCAGGAATGAGTTTTCATGCAAAAACTGTCTATTTCAACTAACTTTGTCCATCCAAAACGAACTTTGTACTTTGCTATGAAGTTCCACCAGGAATGAGTTTTCATGCAAAAACTGTCTATTTCAACTAACTTTGTCCATCCAAAACGAACTTTGTACTTTGCTATGAAGTTCCACCAGGAATGAGTTTTCATGCAAAAACTGTCTATTTCAACTAAATTGATCCATCCAAAACGAACTTTGTACTTTGCTATGAAGTTCCACCAGGAATGAGTTTTCATGCAAAAACTGTCTATTTCAACTAAATTGATCCATCCAAAACGAACTTTGTACTTTGCTATGAAGTTCCACCAGGAATGAGTTTTCATGCAAAAACTGTCTATTTCAACTAACTTTGTCCATCCAAAACGAACTTTGTACTTTGCTATGAAGTTCCACCAGGAATGAGTTTTCATGCAAAAACTGTCTATTTCAACTTAATTCGTCCATCCAACACGAACTTTGTACTTTGCTATGAAGTTCCACCAGGAATGAGTTTTCATGCAAAAACTGTCTATTTCAACTAACTTTGTCCATCCAAAACGAACTTTGTACTTTGCTATGAAGTTCCACCAGGAATGAGTTTTCATGCAAAAACTGTCTATTTGAACTAAATTGATCCATCTAAAACGAACTTTGTACTTTGCTATGAAGTTCCACCAGGAATGAGTTTTCATGCAAAAACTGTCTATTTCAACTAAATTGATCCATCCAACACGAACTTTGTACTTTGCTATGAAGTTCCACCAGGAATGAGTTTTTATGCAAAAACTGTCTATTTCAACTTAATTCGTCCATCCAAAACGAACTTTGTACTTTGCTATGAAGTTCCACCAGGAATGAGTTTTCATGCAAAAACTGTCTATTTCAACTAACTTTGTCCATCCAAAACGAACTTTGTACTTTGCTATGAAGTTCCACCAGGAATGAGTTTTCATGCAAAAACTGTCTATTTGAACTAAATTGATCCATCCAAAACGAACTTTGTACTTTGCTATGAAGTTCCACCAGGAATGAGTTTTCATGCAAAAACTGTCTATTTCAACTAACTTTGTCCATCCAAAACGAACTTTGTACTTTGCTATGAAGTTCCACCAGGAATGAGTTTTCATACAAAAACTGTCTATTTCAACTTAATTCGTCCATCCACAACAAACTTTGTACTTTGCTATGAAGTTCCACCAGGAATGAGTTTTCATGCAAAAACTGTCTATTTCAACTAACTTTGTCCATCCAAAACGAACTTTGTACTTTGCTATGAAGTTCCACCAGGAATGAGTTTTCATGCAAAAACTGTCTATTTCAACTAACTTTGTCCATCCAAAACGAACTTTGTACTTTGCTATGAAGTTCCACCAGGAATGAGTTTTCATGCAAAAACTGTCTATTTCAACTAACTTTGTCCATCCAAAACGAACTTTGTACTTTGCTATGAAGTTCCACCAGGAATGAGTTTTCATGCAAAAACTGTCTATTTCAACTAACTTTGTCCATCCAAAACGAACTTTGTACTTTGCTATGAAGTTCCACCAGGAATGAGTTTTCATGCAAAAACTGTCTATTTCAACTAACTTTGTTCATCCAAAACGAACTTTGTACTTTGCTATGAAGTTCCACCAGGAATGAGTTTTCATGCAAAAACTGTCTATTTCAACTAAATTGATCCATCCAAAACGAACTTTGTACTTTGCTATGAAGTTCCACCAGGAATGAGTTTTCATGCAAAAACTGTCTATTTCAACTAACTTTGTCCATCCAAAACGAACTTTGTACTTTGCTATGAAGTTCCACCAGGAATGAGTTTTCATGCAAAAACTGTCTATTTCAACTAACTTTGTCCATCTGATTCGAACTTTGTACTTTGCTATGAAGTTCCACCAGGAATGAGTTTTCATACAAAAACTGTCTATTTCAACTTAATTCGTCCATCCAAAACGAACTTTGTACTTTGCTATGAAGTTCCACCAGGAATGAGTTTTCATACAAAAACTGTCTATTTCAACTAACTTTGTCCATCCAAAACGAACTTTGTACTTTGCTATGAAGTTCCACCAGGAATGAGTTTTCATGCAAAAACTGTCTATTTCAACTAACTTTGTCCATCCAAAACGAACTTTGTACTTTGCTATGAAGTTCCACCAGGAATGAGTTTTCATGCAAAAACTGTCTATTTCAACTAAATTGATCCATCCAAAACGAACTTTGTACTTTGCTATGAAGTTCCACCAGGAATGAGTTTTCATGCAAAAACTGTCTATTTCAACTAACTTTGTCCATCCAAAACGAACTTTGTACTTTGCTATGAAGTTCCACCAGGAATGAGTTTTCATGCAAAAACTGTCTATTTCAACTTAATTCGTCCATCTGATTCGAACTTTGTACTTTGCTATGAAGTTCCACCAGGAATGAGTTTTCATACAAAAACTGTCTATTTCAACTTAATTCGTCCATCCAAAACGAACTTTGTACTTTGCTATGAAGTTCCACCAGGAATGAGTTTTCATGCAAAAACTGTCTATTTCAACTTAATTCGTCCATCTGATTCGAACTTTGTACTTTGCTATGAAGTTCCACCAGGAATGAGTTTTCATGCAAAAACTGTCTATTTCAACTTAATTCGTCCATCTGATTCGAACTTTGTACTTTGCTATGAAGTTCCACCAGGAATGAGTTTTCATACAAAAACTGTCTATTTCAACTTAATTCGTCCATCCAAAACGAACTTTGTACTTTGCTATGAAGTTCCACCAGGAATGAGTTTTCATGCAAAAACTGTCTATTTCAACTAAATTGATCCATCGAAAATGAACTTTGTACTTTGCTATGAAGTTCCACCAGGAATGAGTTTTCATGCAAAAACTGTCTATTTCAACTAACTTTGTCCATCCAAAACGAACTTTGTACTTTGCTATGAAGTTCCACCAGGAATGAGTTTTTATGCAAAAACTGTCTATTTCAACTTAATTCGTCCATCCAAAACGAACTTTGTCATGCAAAAACTGTCTATTTCAACTAAATTGATCCATCCAAAACGAACTTTGTACTTTGCTATGAAGTTCCACCAGGAATGAGTTTTCATGCAAAAACTGTCTATTTCAACTAACCTTGTCCATCTAAAACGAACTTTGTACTTTGCTATGAAGTTCTACCAGGAATGAGTTTTCATGCAAAAACTGTCTATTTCAACTTAATTCGTCTATCTGATTCGAACTTTGTACTTTGCTATGAAGTTCCACCAGGAATGAGTTTTCATACAAAAACTGTCTATTTCAACTTAATTCGTCCATCCAAAACGAACTTTGTACTTTGCTATGAAGTTCCACCAGGAATGAGTTTTCATGCAAAAACTGTCTATTTCAACTAACTTTGTCCATCCAAAACGAACTTTGTACTTTGCTATGAAGTTCCACCAGGAATGAGTTTTCATGCAAAAACTGTCTATTTCAACTAAATTGATCCATCCAAAACGAACTTTGTACTTTGCTATGAAGTTCCACCAGGAATGAGTTTTCATGCAAAAACTGTCTATTTCAACTAAATTGATCCATCCAAAACGAACTTTGTACTTTGCTATGAAGTTCTACCAGGAATGAGTTTTCATGCAAAAACTGTCTATTTCAACTAACCTTGTCCATCTAAAACGAACTTTGTACTTTGCTATGAAGTTCTACCAGGAATGAGTTTTCATGCAAAAACTGTCTATTTCAACTTAATTCGTCCATCTGATTCGAACTTTGTACTTTGCTATGAAGTTCCACCAGGAATGAGTTTTCATGCAAAAACTGTCTATTTCAACTAACTTTGTCCATCTGATTCGAACTTTGTACTTTGCTATGAAGTTCCACCAGGAATGAGTTTTCATACAAAAACTGTCTATTTCAACTTAATTCGTCCATCCAAAACGAACTTTGTACTTTGCTATGAAGTTCCACCAGGAATGAGTTTTCATGCAAAAACTGTCTATTTCAACTAACTTTGTCCATCCAAAACGAACTTTGTACTTTGCTATGAAGTTCCACCACGAATGAGTTTTTATGCAAAAACTGTCTATTTCAACTAACTTTGTCCATCCACAACGAACTTTGTACTTTGCTATGAAGTTCCACCAGGAATGAGTTTTCATGCAAAAACAGTCTATTTGAACTAAATTGATCCATCCAAAACGAACTTTGTACTTTGCTATGAAGTTCCACCAGGAATGAGTTTTTATGCAAAAACTGTCTATTTCAACTAACTTTGTCCATCCAAAACGAACTTTGTACTTTGCTATGAAGTTCCACCAGGAATGAGTTTTTATGCAAAAACTGTCTATTTCAACTAACTTTGTCCATCCAAAACGAACTTTGTACTTTGCTATGAAGTTCCACCAGGAATGAGTTTTCATGCAAAAACTGTCTATTTCAACTAAATTGATCCATCCAAAACGAACTTTGTACTTTGCTATGAAGTTCCACCAGGAATGAGTTTTCATGCAAAAACTGTCTATTTCAACTAACTTTGTCCATCTAAAACGAACTTTGTACTTTGCTATGAAGTTCTATCAGGAATGAGTTTTCATGCAAAAACTGTCTATTTCAACTTAATTCGTCCATCTGATTCGAACTTTGTACTTTGCTATGAAGTTCCACCGGGAATGAGTTTTCATAAAAAAACTGTCTATTTCAACTTAATTCGTCCATCCAAAACGAACTTTGTACTTTGCTATGAAGTTCCACCAGGAATGAGTTTTCATGCAAAAACTGTCTATTTCAACTAAATTGATCCATCCAAAACGAACTTTGTACTTTGCTATGAAGTTCTACCAGGAATGAGTTTTTATGCAAAAACTGTCGATTTGAACTGACTTTGTCCATCCAAAACGAACTTTGTACTTTGCTATGAAGTTCCACCAGGAATGAGTTTTCATGCAAAAACTGTCTATTTCAACTAACTTTGTCCATCCAAAACGAACTTTGTACTTTGCTATGAAGTTCCACCAGGAATGAGTTTTCATGCAAAAACTGTCTATTTCAACTAAATTGATCCATCCAAAACGAACTTTGTACTTTGCTATGAAGTTCCACCAGGAATGAGTTTTCATGCAAAAACTGTCTATTTCAACTAACTTTGTCCATCCAAAACGAACTTTGTACTTTGCTATGAAGTTCCACCAGGAATGAGTTTTCATGCAAAAACTGTCTATTTCAACTAACTTTGTCCATCCAAAACGAACTTTGTACTTTGCTATGAAGTTCCACCCGGAATGAGTTTTCATGCAAAAACTGTCTATTTCAACTAACTTTGTCCATCCAAAACGAACTTTGTACTTTGCTATGAAGTTCCACCAGGAATGAGTTTTTCATGCAAAAACTGTCTATTTCAACTAACTTTGTCCATCCAAAACGAACTTTGTACTTTGCTATGAAGTTCCACCAGAAATGAGTTTTCATGCAAAAACTGTCTATTTCAACTCAATTCGTCCATCTGATTCGAACTTTGTACTTTGCTATGAAGTTCCACCAGGAATGAGTTTTCATGCAAAAACTGTCTATTTCAACTAAATTGATCCATCCAAAACGAGCTTTGTACTTTGCTATGAAGTTCCACCAGGAATGAGTTTTTATGCAAAAACTGTCTATTTCAACTAACTTTGTCCATCCAAAACGAACTTTGTACTTTGCTATGAAGTTCCACCAGGAATGAGTTTTCATGCAAAAACTGTCTATTTCAACTAACTTTGTCCATCCAAAACGAACTTTGTACTTTGCTATGAAGTTCCACCAGGAATGAGTTTTCATGCAAAAACTGTCTATTTCAACTTAATTCGTCCATCTGATTCGAACTTTGTACTTTGCTATGAAGTTCCACCGGGAATGAGTTTTCATAAAAAAACTGTCTATTTCAACTTAATTCGTCCATCCAAAACGAACTTTGTACTTTGCTATGAAGTTCCACCAGGAATGAGTTTTCATGCAAAAACTGTCTATTTCAACTAACTTTGTCCATCCAAAACGAACTTTGTACTTTGCTATGAAGTTCCACCAGGAATGAGTTTTCATGCAAAAACTGTCTATTTCAACTAACTTTGTCCATCCAAAACGAACTTTGTACTTTGCTATGAAGTTCCACCCGGAATGAGTTTTCATGCAAAAACTGTCTATTTCAACTAACTTTGTCCATCCAAAACGAACTTTGTACTTTGCTATGAAGTTCCACCAGGAATGAGTTTTCATGCAAAAACTGTCTATTTCAACTAACTTTGTCCATCCAAAACGAACTTTGTACTTTGCTATGAAGTTCCACCAGGAATGAGTTTTCATGCAAAAACTGTCTATTTCAACTAAATTGATCCATCCAAAACGAACTTTGTACTTTGCTATGAAGTTCCACCAGGAATGAGTTTTCATGCAAAAACTGTCTATTTCAACTAAATTGATCCATCCAAAACGAGCTTTGTACTTTGCTATGAAGTTCCACCAGGAATGAGTTTTTATGCAAAAACTGTCTATTTCAACTAACTTTGTCCATCCAAAACGAACTTTGTACTTTGCTATGAAGTTCCACCAGGAATGAGTTTTCATGCAAAAACTGTCTATTTCAACTAAATTGATCCATCCAAAACGAACTTTGTACTTTGCTATGAAGTTCCACCAGGAATGAGTTTTCATGCAAAAACTGTCTATTTCAACTAAATTGATCCATCCAAAACGCACTTTGTACTTTGCTATGAAGTTCCACCAGGAATGAGTTTTTATGCAAAAACTGTCTATTTGAACTGACTTTGTCCATCCAAAACGAACTTTGTACTTTGCTATGAAGTTCCACCAGGAATGAGTTTTCATGCAAAAACTGTCTATTTCAACTAACTTTGTCCATCCAAAACGAACTTTGTACTTTGCTATGAAGTTCCACCAGGAATGAGTTTTCATGCAAAAACTGTCTATTTCAACTAAATTGATCCATCCAAAACGAACTTTGTACTTTGCTATGAAGTTCCACCAGGAATGAGTTTTCATGCAAAAACTGTCTATTTCAACTAACTTTGTCCATCCAAAACGAACTTTGTACTTTGCTATGAAGTTCCACCAGGAATGAGTTTTCATGCAAAAACTGTCTATTTCAACTAACTTTGTCCATCCAAAACGAACTTTGTACTTTGCTATGAAGTTCCACCCGGAATGAGTTTTCATGCAAAAACTGTCTATTTCAACTAACTTTGTCCATCCAAAACGAACTTTGTACTTTGCTATGAAGTTCCACCAGGAATGAGTTTTCATGCAAAAACTGTCTATTTCAACTAACTTTGTCCATCCAAAACGAACTTTGTACTTTGCTATGAAGTTCCACCAGGAATGAGTTTTCATGCAAAAACTGTCTATTTCAACTAAATTGATCCATCCAAAACGAACTTTGTACTTTGCTATGAAGTTCCACCAGGAATGAGTTTTCATGCAAAAACTGTCTATTTCAACTAAATTGATCCATCCAAAACGAGCTTTGTACTTTGCTATGAAGTTCCACCAGGAATGAGTTTTTATGCAAAAACTGTCTATTTCAACTAACTTTGTCCATCCAAAACGAACTTTGTACTTTGCTATGAAGTTCCACCAGGATTGAGTTTTCATGCAAAAACTGTCTATTTCAACTAAATTGATCCATCCAAAACGAACTTTGTACTTTGCTATGAAGTTCCACCAGGAATGAGTTTTCATGCAAAAACTGTCTATTTCAACTAAATTGATCCATCCAAAACGAACTTTGTACTTTGCTATGAAGTTCCACCAGGAATGAGTTTTCATGCAAAAACTGTCTATTTCAACTAAATTGATCCATCCAAAACGAACTTTGTACTTTGCTATGAAGTTCCACCAGGAATGAGTTTTCATGCAAAAACTGTCTATTTCAACTAAATTGATCCATCCAAAACGAACTTTGTACTTTGCTATGAAGTTCCACCAGGAATGAGTTTTTATGCAAAAACTGTCTATTTCAACTAACTTTGTCCATCCAAAACGAACTTTGTACTTTGCTATGAAGTTCCACCAGGATTGAGTTTTCATGCAAAAACTGTCTATTTCAACTTAATTCGTCCATCTGATTCGAACTTTGTACTTTGCTATGAAGTTCCACCAGGAATGAGTTTTCATACAAAAACTGTCTATTTCAACTTAATTCGTCCATCCAAAACGAACTTTGTACTTTGCTATGAAGTTCCACCAGGAATGAGTTTTCATGCAAAAACTGTCTATTTCAACTAAATTGATCCATCCAAAACGAACTTTGTACTTTGCTATGAAGTTCCACCAGGAATGAGTTTTCATGCAAAAACTGTCTATTTCAACTAAATTGATCCATCCAAAACGAACTTTGTACTTTGCTATGAAGTTCCACCAGGAATGAGTTTTCATGCAAAAACTGTCTATTTCAACTAAATTGATCCATCCAAAACGAACTTTGTACTTTGCTATGAAGTTCCACCAGGAATGAGTTTTTATGCAAAAACTGTCTATTTCAACTAACTTTGTCCATCCAAAACGAACTTTGTACTTTGCTATGAAGTTCCACCAGGAATGAGTTTTTATGCAAAAACTGTCTATTTCAACTAACTTTGTCCATCCAAAACGAACTTTGTACTTTGCTATGAAGTTCCACCAGGAATGAGTTTTCATGCAAAAACTGTCTATTTCAACTTAATTCGTCCATCCAACACGAACTTTGTACTTTGCTATGAAGTTCCACCAGGAATGAGTTTTCATGCAAAAACTGTCTATTTCAACTAAATTGATCCATCCAAAACGAACTTTGTACTTTGCTATGAAGTTCCACCAGGAATGAGTTTTTATGCAAAAACTGTCTATTTCAACTAACTTTGTCCATCCAAAACGAACTTTGTACTTTGCTATGAAGTTCCACCAGGAATGAGTTTTCATGCAAAAACTGTCTATTTCAACTAACTTTGTCCTTCTAAAACGAACTTTGTACTTTGCTATGAAGTTCTACCAGGAATGAGTTTTCATGCAAAAACTGTCTATTTCAACTTAATTCGTCCATCTGATTCGAACTTTGTACTTTGCTATGAAGTTCCACCAGGAATGAGTTTTCATGCAAAAACTGTCTATTTCAACTTAATTCGTCCATCCAAAACGAACTTTGTACTTTGCTATGAAGTTCCACCAGGAATGAGTTTTCATGCAAAAACTGTCTATTTCAACTAAATTGATCCATCCAAAACGAACTTTGTACTTTGCTATGAAGTTCCACCAGGAATGAGTTTTCATGCAAAAACTGTCTATTTCAACTAACTTTGTCTATCCAAAACGAACTTTGTACTTTGCTATGAAGTTCCACCAGGAATGAGTTTTCATACAAAAACTGTCTATTTCAACTTAATTCGTCCATCTGATTCGAACTTTGTACTTTGCTATGAAGTTCCACCGGGAATGAGTTTTCATAAAAAAACTGTCTATTTCAACTTAATTCGTCCATCCAAAACGAACTTTGTACTTTGCTATGAAGTTCCACCAGGAATGAGTTTTCATGCAAAAACTGTCTATTTCAACTAAATTGATCCATCCAAAACGAACTTTGTACTTTGCTATGAAGTTCTACCAGGAATGAGTTTTCATGCAAAAACTGTCTATTTCAACTAAATTGATCCATCCAAAACGAACTTTGTACTTTGCTATGAAGTTCCACCAGGAATGAGTTTTCATGCAAAAACTGTCTATTTCAACTAAATTGATCCATCCAAAACGAACTTTGTACTTTGCTATGAAGTTCCACCAGGAATGAGTTTTCATGCAAAAACTGTCTATTTCAACTAAATTGATCCATCCAAAACGAACTTTGTACTTTGCTATGAAGTTCCACCAGGAATGAGTTTTCATGCAAAAACTGTCTATTTCAACTAACTTTGTCCATCTAAAACGAACTTTGTACTTTGCTATGAAGTTCTACCAGGAATGAGTTTTCATGCAAAAACTGTCTATTTCAACTTAATTCGTCCATCTGATTCGAACTTTGTACTTTGCTATGAAGTTCCACCGGGAATGAGTTTTCATAAAAAAACTGTCTATTTCAACTTAATTCGTCCATCCAAAACGAACTTTGTACTTTGCTATGAAGTTCCACCAGGAATGAGTTTTCATGCAAAAACTGTCTATTTCAACTAAATTGATCCATCCAAAACGAACTTTGTACTTTGCTATGAAGTTCTACCAGGAATGAGTTTTTATGCAAAAACTGTCTATTTCAACTAACTTTGTCCATCCAAAACGAACTTTGTACTTTGCTATGAAGTTCCACCAGGAATGAGTTTTCATGCAAAAACTGTCTATTTCAACTAAATTGATCCATCCAAAACGAACTTTGTACTTTGCTATGAAGTTCCACCAGGAATGAGTTTTCATGCAAAAACTGTCTATTTCAACTAAATTGATCCATCCAAAACGAGCTTTGTACTTTGCTATGAAGTTCCACCAGGAATGAGTTTTTATGCAAAAACTGTCTATTTCAACTAACTTTGTCCATCCAAAACGAACTTTGTACTTTGCTATGAAGTTCCACCAGGATTGAGTTTTCATGCAAAAACTGTCTATTTCAACTAACTTTGTCCATCCAAAACGAATTTTGTACTTTGCTATGAAGTTCCACCAGGAATGAGTTTTCATGCAAAAACTGTCTATTTCAACTAAATTGATCCATCCAAAACGAACTTTGTACTTTGCTATGAAGTTCCACCAGGAATGAGTTTTCATGCAAAAACTGTCTATTTCAACTAAATTGATCCATCCAAAACGTACTTTGTACTTTGCTATGAAGTTCCACCAGGAATGAGTTTTTATGCAAAAACTGTCTATTTCAACTAACTTTGTCCATCCAAAACGAACTTTGTACTTTGCTATGAAGTTCCACCAGGAATGAGTTTTCATGCAAAAACTGTCTATTTCAACTAAATTGATCCATCCAAAACGAACTTTGTACTTTGCTATGAAGTTCCACCAGGAATGAGTTTTCATGCAAAAACTGTCTATTTCAACTAACTTTGTCCATCTAAAACGAACTTTGTACTTTGCTATGAAGTTCTACCAGGAATGAGTTTTCATGCAAAAACTGTCTATTTCAACTTAATTCGTCCATCTGATTCGAACTTTGTACTTTGCTATGAAGTTCCACCGGGAATGAGTTTTCATAAAAAAACTGTCTATTTCAACTTAATTCGTCCATCCAAAACGAACTTTGTACTTTGCTATGAAGTTCCACCAGGAATGAGTTTTCATGCAAAAACTGTCTATTTCAACTAAATTGATCCATCCAAAACGAACTTTGTACTTTGCTATGAAGTTCTACCAGGAATGAGTTTTTATGCAAAAACTGTCTATTTCAACTAACTTTGTCCATCCAAAACGAACTTTGTACTTTGCTATGAAGTTCCACCAGGAATGAGTTTTCATGCAAAAACTGTCTATTTCAACTTAATTCGTCCATCCAACACGAACTTTGTACTTTGCTATGAAGTTCCACCAGGAATGAGTTTTCATGCAAAAACTGTCTATTTCAACTAAATTGATCCATCCAAAACGAGCTTTGTACTTTGCTATGAAGTTCCACCAGGAATGAGTTTTTATGCAAAAACTGTCTATTTCAACTAACTTTGTCCATCCAAAACGAACTTTGTACTTTGCTATGAAGTTCCACCAGGATTGAGTTTTTATGCAAAAACTGTCTATTTCAACTAACTTTGTCCATCTAAAACGAACTTTGTACTTTGCTATGAAGTTCTACCAGGAATGAGTTTTCATGCAAAAACTGTCTATTTCAACTTAATTCGTCCATCTGATTCGAACTTTGTACTTTGCTATGAAGTTCCACCAGGAATGAGTTTTCATACAAAAACTGTCTATTTCAACTTAATTCGTCCATCCAAAACGAACTTTGTACTTTGCTATGAAGTTCCACCAGGAATGAGTTTTCATGCAAAAACTGTCTATTTCAACTAAATTGATCCATCCAAAACGAACTTTGTACTTTGCTATGAAGTTCCACCAGGAATGAGTTTTCATGCAAAAACTGTCTATTTCAACTAAATTGATCCATCCAAAACGAACTTTGTACTTTGCTATGAAGTGCCACCGGGAATGAGTTTTCATGCAAAAACTGTCTATTTCAACTTAATTCGTCCATCTGATTCGAACTTTGTACTTTGCTATGAAGTTCCACCAGGAATGAGTTTTCATGCAAAAACTGTCTATTTCAACTAACTTTGTCCATCCAAAACGAACTTTGTACTTTGCTATGAAGTTCCACCAGGAATGAGTTTTCATGCAAAACCTGTCTATTTCAACTAACTTTGTCCATCCAAAACGAACTTTGTACTTTGCTATGAAGTTCCACCAGGAATGAGTTTTCATGCAAAAACTGTCTATTTCAACTAAATTGATCCATCCAAAACGTACTTTGTACTTTGCTATGAAGTTCCACCAGGAATGAGTTTTCATGCAAAAACTGTCTATTTCAACTAAATTGATCCATCCAAAACGAACTTTGTACTTTGCTATGAAGTTCCACCAGGAATGAGTTTTCATGCAAAAACTGTCTATTTCAACTAAATTGATCCATCCAAAACGAACTTTGTACTTTGCTATGAAGTTCCACCAGGAATGAGTTTTTATGCAAAAACTGTCTATTTCAACTAACTTTGTCCATCCAAAACGAACTTTGTACTTTGCTATGAAGTTCCACCAGGATTGAGTTTTCATGCAAAAACTGTCTATTTCAACTTAATTCGTCCATCTGATTCGAACTTTGTACTTTGCTATGAAGTTCCACCAGGAATGAGTTTTCATACAAAAACTGTCTATTTCAACTTAATTCGTCCATCCAAAACGAACTTTGTACTTTGCTATGAAGTTCCACCAGGAATGAGTTTTCATGCAAAAACTGTCTATTTCAACTAAATTGATCCATCCAAAACGAACTTTGTACTTTGCTATGAAGTTCCACCAGGAATGAGTTTTTATGCAAAAACTGTCTATTTCAACTAACTTTGTCCATCCAAAACGAACTTTGTACTTTGCTATGAAGTTCCACCAGGATTGAGTTTTCATGCAAAAACTGTCTATTTCAACTTAATTCGTCCATCTGATTCGAACTTTGTACTTTGCTATGAAGTTCCACCAGGAATGAGTTTTCATACAAAAACTGTCTATTTCAACTTAATTCGTCCATCCAAAACGAACTTTGTACTTTGCTATGAAGTTCCACCAGGAATGAGTTTTCATGCAAAAACTGTCTATTTCAACTAAATTGATCCATCCAAAACGAACTTTGTACTTTGCTATGAAGTTCCACCAGGAATGAGTTTTCATGCAAAAACTGTCTATTTCAACTAAATTGATCCATCCAAAACGAACTTTGTACTTTGCTATGAAGTTCCACCAGGAATGAGTTTTCATGCAAAAACTGTCTATTTCAACTAAATTGATCCATCCAAAACGAACTTTGTACTTTGCTATGAAGTTCCACCAGGAATGAGTTTTTATGCAAAAACTGTCTATTTCAACTAACTTTGTCCATCCAAAACGAACTTTGTACTTTGCTATGAAGTTCCACCAGGAATGAGTTTTCATGCAAAAACTGTCTATTTCAACTTAATTCGTCCATCTGATTCGAACTTTGTACTTTGCTATGAAGTTCCACCGGGAATTAGTTTTCATGCAAAAACTGTCTATTTCAACTAAATTGATCCATCCAAAACGAGCTTTGTACTTTGCTATGAAGTTCCACCAGGAATGAGTTTTTATGCAAAAACTGTCTAATTCAACTAACTTTGTCCATCCAAAACGAACTTTGTACTTTGCTATGAAGTTCCACCAGGATTGAGTTTTCATGCAAAAACTGTCTATTTCAACTAACTTTGTCCATCCAAAACGAACTTTGTACTTTGCTATGAAGTTCCACCAGGAATGAGTTTTCATGCAAAAACTGTCTATTTCAACTAAATTGATCCATCCAAAACGAACTTTGTACTTTGCTATGAAGTTCCACCAGGAATGAGTTTTCATGCAAAAACTGTCTATTTCAACTAACTTTGTCCATCCAAAACGAACTTTGTACTTTGCTATGAAGTTCCACCAGGAATGAGTTTTTATGCAAAAACTGTCTATTTCAACTAAATTGATCCATCCAAAACGAACTTTGTACTTTGCTATGAAGTTCCACCAGGAATGAGTTTTCATGCAAAAACTGTCTATTTCAACTAAATTGATCCATCCAAAACGAACTTTGTACTTTGCTATGAAGTTCCACCAGGAATGAGTTTTTATGCAAAAACTGTCTATTTCAACTAACTTTGTCCATCCAAAACGAACTTTGTACTTTGCTATGAAGTTCCACCAGGATTGAGTTTTCATGCAAAAACTGTCTATTTCAACTTAATTCGTCCATCTGATTCGAACTTTGTACTTTGCTATGAAGTTCCACCAGGAATGAGTTTTCATACAAAAACTGTCTATTTCAACTTAATTCGTCCATCCAAAACGAACTTTGTACTTTGCTATGAAGTTCCACCAGGAATGAGTTTTCATGCAAAAACTGTCTATTTCAACTAAATTGATCCATCCAAAACGAACTTTGTACTTTGCTATGAAGTTCCACCAGGAATGAGTTTTCATGCAAAAACTGTCTATTTCAACTAAATTGATCCATCCAAAACGAACTTTGTACTTTGCTATGAAGTTCCACCAGGAATGAGTTTTCATGCAAAAACTGTCTATTTCAACTAAATTGATCCATCCAAAACGAGCTTTGTACTTTGCTATGAAGTTCCACCAGGAATGAGTTTTTATGCAAAAACTGTCTATTTCAACTAACTTTGTCCATCCAAAACGAACTTTGTACTTTGCTATGAAGTTCCACCACGAATGAGTTTTTATGCAAAAACTATCTATTTCAACTAAATTGATCCATCCAAAACGAACTTTGTACTTTGCTATGAAGTTCCACCAGGAATGAGTTTTCATGCAAAAACTGTCTATTTCAACTAACTTTGTCCATCTAAAACGAACTTTGTACTTTGCTATGAAGTTCTACCAGGAATGAGTTTTCATGCAAAAACTGTCTATTTCAACTTAATTCGTCCATCTGATTCGAACTTTGTACTTTGCTATGAAGTTCCACCGGGAATGAGTTTTCATAAAAAAACTGTCTATTTCAACTTAATTCGTCCATCCAAAACGAACTTTGTACTTTGCTATGAAGTTCCACCAGGAATGAGTTTTCATGCAAAAACTGTCTATTTCAACTAAATTGATCCATCCAAAACGAACTTTGTACTTTGCTATGAAGTTCTACCAGGAATGAGTTTTTATGCAAAAACTGTCTATTTCAACTAACTTTGTCCATCCAAAACGAACTTTGTACTTTGCTATGAAGTTCCACCAGGAATGAGTTTTCATGCAAAAACTGTCTATTTCAACTAAATTGATCCATCCAAAACGAACTTTGTACTTTGCTATGAAGTTCCACCAGGAATGAGTTTTCATGCAAAAACTGTCTATTTCAACTAAATTGATCCATCCAAAACGAGCTTTGTACTTTGCTATGAAGTTCCACCAGGAATGAGTTTTTATGCAAAAACTGTCTATTTCAACTAACTTTGTCCATCCAAAACGAACTTTGTACTTTGCTATGAAGTTCCACCAGGATTGAGTTTTTATGCAAAAACTGTCTATTTCAACTAACTTTGTCCATCCAAAACGAACTTTGTACTTTGCTATGAAGTTCCATCAGGATTGAGTTTTCATGCAAAAACTGTCTATTTCAACTTAATTCGTCCATCTGATTCGAACTTTGTACTTTGCTATGAAGTTCCACCAGGAATGAGTTTTCATACAAAAACTGTCTATTTCAACTTAATTCGTCCATCCAAAACGAACTTTGTACTTTGCTATGAAGTTCCACCAGGAATGAGTTTTCATGCAAAAACTGTCTATTTCAACTAAATTGATCCATCCAAAACGAGCTTTGTACTTTGCTATGAAGTTCCACCAGGAATGAGTTTTTATGCAAAAACTGTCTATTTCAACTAACTTTGTCCATCCAAAACGAACTTTGTACTTTGCTATGAAGTTCCACCAGGATTGAGTTTTTATGCAAAAACTGTCTATTTCAACTAACTTTGTCCATCTAAAACGAACTTTGTACTTTGCTATGAAGTTCTACCAGGAATGAGTTTTCATGCAAAAACTGTCTATTTCATCTTAATTCGTCCATCTGATTCGAACTTTGTACTTTGCTATGAAGTTCCACCAGGAATGAGTTTTCATACAAAAACTGTCTATTTCAGCTTAATTCGTCCATCCAAAACGAACTTTGTACTTTGCTATGAAGTTCCACCAGGAATGAGTTTTCATGCAAAAACTGTCTATTTCAACTAAATTGATCCATCCAAAACGAACTTTGTACTTTGCTATGAAGTTCCACCAGGAATGAGTTTTCATGCAAAAACTGTCTATTTCAACTAAATTGATCCATCCAAAACGAACTTTGTACTTTGCTATGAAGTTCCACCAGGAATGAGTTTTCATGCAAAAACTGTCTATTTCAACTAAATTGATCCATCCAAAACGAACTTTGTACTTTGCTATGAAGTTCCACCAGGAATGAGTTTTTATGCAAAAACTGTCTATTTCAACTAACTTTGTCCATCCAAAACGAACTTTGTACTTTGCTATGAAGTTCCACCAGGAATGAGTTTTCATGCAAAAACTGTCTATTTCAACTTAATTCGTCCATCCAACACGAACTTTGTACTTTGCTATGAAGTTCCACCAGGAATGAGTTTTCATGCAAAAACTGTCTATTTCAACTAAATTGATCCATCCAAAACGAACTTTGTACTTTGCTATGAAGTTCCACCAGGAATGAGTTTTCATGCAAAAACTGTCTATTTCAACTAAATTGATCCATCCAAAACGAACTTTGTACTTTGCTATGAAGTTCTACCAGGAATGAGTTTTCATGCAAAAACTGTCTATTTCAACTTAATTCGTCCATCTGATTCGAACTTTGTACTTTGCTATGAAGTTCCACCGGGAATTAGTTTTCATAAAAAAAACTGTCTATTTCAACTTAATTCGTCCATCCAAAACGAACTTTGTACTTTGCTATGAAGTTCCACCAGGAATGAGTTTTCATACAAAAACTGTCTATTTCAACTAAATTGATCCATCCAAAACGAACTTTGTACTTTGCTATGAAGTTCTACCAGGAATGAGTTTTTATGCAAAAACTGTCTATTTCAACTAACTTTGTCCATCCAAAACGAACTTTGTACTTTGCTATGAAGTTCCACCAGGAATGAGTTTTCATGCAAAAACTGTCTATTTCAACTAAATTGATCCATCCAAAACGAACTTTGTACTTTGCTATGAAGTCCCACCAGGAATGAGTTTTCATGCAAAAACTGTCTATTTCAACTAAATTGATCCATCCAAAACGAGCTTTGTACTTTGCTATGAAGTTCCACCAGGAATGAGTTTTTATGCAAAAACTGTCTAATTCAACTAACTTTGTCCATCCAAAACGAACTTTGTACTTTGCTATGAAGTTCCACCAGGATTGAGTTTTCATGCAAAAACTGTCTATTTCAACTAACTTTGTCCATCCAAAACGAACTTTGTACTTTGCTATGAAGTTCCACCAGGAATGAGTTTTCATGCAAAAACTGTCTATTTCAACTAAATTGATCCATCCAAAACGAACTTTGTACTTTGCTATGAAGTTCCACCAGGAATGAGTTTTCATGCAAAAACTGTCTATTTCAACTAACTTTGTCCATCCAAAACGAACTTTGTACTTTGCTATGAAGTTCCACCAGGAATGAGTTTTCATGCAAAAACTGTCTATTTCAACTAAATTGATCCATCCAAAACGAACTTTGTACTTTGCTATGAAGTTCCACCAGGAATGAGTTTTCATGCAAAAACTGTCTATTTCAACTAAATTGATCCATCCAAAACGAACTTTGTACTTTGCTATGAAGTTCCACCAGGAATGAGTTTTCATGCAAAAACTGTCTATTTCAACTAACTTTATCCATCCAAAACGAACTTTGTACTTTGCTATGAAGTTCCACCAGGAATGAGTTTTCATGCAAAAACTGTCTATTTAAACTAAATTGATCCATCCAAAACGAGCTTTGTACTTTGCTATGAAGTTCCACCAGGAATGAGTTTTTATGCAAAAACTGTCTATTTCAACTAACTTTGTCCATCCAAAACGAACTTTGTACTTTGCTATGAAGTTCCACCACGAATGAGTTTTTATGCAAAAACTATCTATTTCAACTAAATTGATCCATCCAAAACGAACTTTGTACTTTGCTATGAAGTTCCACCAGGAATGAGTTTTCATGCAAAAACTGTCTATTTCAACTAACTTTGTCCATCTAAAACGAACTTTGTACTTTGCTATGAAGTTCTACCAGGAATGAGTTTTCATGCAAAAACTGTCTATTTCAACTTAATTCGTCCATCTGATTCGAACTTTGTACTTTGCTATGAAGTTCCACCGGGAATGAGTTTTCATAAAAAAACTGTCTATTTCAACTTAATTCGTCCATCCAAAACGAACTTTGTACTTTGCTATGAAGTTCCACCAGGAATGAGTTTTCATGCAAAAACTGTCTATTTCAACTAAATTGATCCATCCAAAACGAACTTTGTACTTTGCTATGAAGTTCTACCAGGAATGAGTTTTTATGCAAAAACTGTCTATTTCAACTAACTTTGTCCATCCAAAACGAACTTTGTACTTTGCTATGAAGTTCCACCAGGAATGAGTTTTCATGCAAAAACTGTCTATTTCAACTAAATTGATCCATCCAAAACGAACTTTGTACTTTGCTATGAAGTTCCACCAGGAATGAGTTTTCATGCAAAAACTGTCTATTTCAACTAAATTGATCCATCCAAAACGAGCTTTGTACTTTGCTATGAAGTTCCACCAGGAATGAGTTTTTATGCAAAAACTGTCTATTTCAACTAACTTTGTCCATCCAAAACGAACTTTGTACTTTGCTATGAAGTTCCACCAGGATTGAGTTTTTATGCAAAAACTGTCTATTTCAACTAACTTTGTCCATCCAAAACGAACTTTGTACTTTGCTATGAAGTTCCATCAGGATTGAGTTTTCATGCAAAAACTGTCTATTTCAACTTAATTCGTCCATCTGATTCGAACTTTGTACTTTGCTATGAAGTTCCACCAGGAATGAGTTTTCATACAAAAACTGTCTATTTCAACTTAATTCGTCCATCCAAAACGAACTTTGTACTTTGCTATGAAGTTCCACCAGGAATGAGTTTTCATGCAAAAACTGTCTATTTCAACTAAATTGATCCATCCAAAACGAGCTTTGTACTTTGCTATGAAGTTCCACCAGGAATGAGTTTTTATGCAAAAACTGTCTATTTCAACTAACTTTGTCCATCCAAAACGAACTTTGTACTTTGCTATGAAGTTCCACCAGGATTGAGTTTTTATGCAAAAACTGTCTATTTCAACTAACTTTGTCCATCTAAAACGAACTTTGTACTTTGCTATGAAGTTCTACCAGGAATGAGTTTTCATGCAAAAACTGTCTATTTCAACTTAATTCGTCCATCTGATTCGAACTTTGTACTTTGCTATGAAGTTCCACCAGGAATGAGTTTTCATACAAAAACTGTCTATTTCAGCTTAATTCGTCCATCCAAAACGAACTTTGTACTTTGCTATGAAGTTCCACCAGGAATGAGTTTTCATGCAAAAACTGTCTATTTCAACTAAATTGATCCATCCAAAACGAACTTTGTACTTTGCTATGAAGTTCCACCAGGAATGAGTTTTCATGCAAAAACTGTCTATTTCAACTAAATTGATCCATCCAAAACGAACTTTGTACTTTGCTATGAAGTTCCACCAGGAATGAGTTTTTATGCAAAAACTGTCTATTTCAACTAACTTTGTCCATCCAAAACGAACTTTGTACTTTGCTATGAAGTTCCACCAGGATTGAGTTTTCATGCAAAAACTGTCTATTTCAACTTAATTCGTCCATCTGATTCGAACTTTGTACTTTGCTATGAAGTTCTACCAGGAATGAGTTTTCATGCAAAAACTGTCTATTTCAACTTAATTCGTCCATCCAAAACGAACTTTGTACTTTGCTATGAAGTTCCACCAGGAATGAGTTTTCATGCAAAAACTGTCTATTTCAACTAAATTGATCCATCCAAAACGAGCTTTGTACTTTGCTATGAAGTTCCACCAGGAATGAGTTTTCATGCAAAAACTGTCTATTTCAACTAAATTGATCCATCCAAAACGAACTTTGTACTTTGCTATGAAGTTCCACCAGGAATGAGTTTTCATGCAAAAACTGTCTATTTCAACTAAATTGATCCATCCAAAACGAACTTTGTACTTTGCTATGAAGTTCCACCAGGAATGAGTTTTCATGCAAAAACTGTCTATTTCAACTAAATTGATCCATCCAAAACGAGCTTTGTACTTTGCTATGAAGTTCCACCAGGAATGAGTTTTTATGCAAAAACTGTCTATTTCAACTAACTTTGTCCATCCAAAACGAACTTTGTACTTTGCTATGAAGTTCCACCACGAATGAGTTTTTATGCAAAAACTGTCTATTTCAACTAAATTGATCCATCCAAAACGAACTTTGTACTTTGCTATGAAGTTCCACCAGGAATGAGTTTTAATGCAAAAACTGTCTATTTCAACTAACTTTGTCCATCTAAAACGAACTTTGTACTTTGCTATGAAGTTCTACCAGGAATGAGTTTTCATGCAAAAACTGTCTATTTCAACTTAATTCGTCCATCTGATTCGAACTTTGTACTTTGCTATGAAGTTCCACCAGGAATGAGTTTTCATACAAAAACTGTCTATTTCAACTTAATTCGTCCATCCAAAACGAACTTTGTACTTTGCTATGAAGTTCCACCAGGAATGAGTTTTCATGCAAAAACTGTCTATTTCAACTAAATTGATCCATCCAAAACGAACTTTGTACTTTGCTATGAAGTTCCACCAGGAATGAGTTTTCATGCAAAAACTGTCTATTTCAACTAAATTGATCCATCCAAAACGAACTTTGTACTTTGCTATGAAGTTCCACCAGGAATGAGTTTTCATACAAAAACTGTCTATTTCAACTTAATTCGTCCATCCAAAACGAACTTTGTACTTTGCTATGAAGTTCCACCAGGAATGAGTTTTCATGCAAAAACTGTCTATTTCAACTAAATTGATCCATCCAAAACGAACTTTGTACTTTGCTATGAAGTTCCACCAGGAATGAGTTTTTATGCAAAAACTGTCTATTTCAACTAACTTTGTCCATCCAAAACGAACTTTGTACTTTGCTATGAAGTTCCACCAGGAATGAGTTTTCATGCAAAAACTGTCTATTTCAACTAAATTGATCCATCCAAAACGTACTTTGTACTTTGCTATGAAGTTCCACCAGGAATGAGTTTTCATGCAAAAACTGTCTATTTCAACTAAATTGATCCATCCAAAACGAACTTTGTACTTTGCTATGAAGTTCCACCAGGAATGAGTTTTCATGCAAAAACTGTCTATTTCAACTAAATTGATCCATCCAAAACGAACTTTGTACTTTGCTATGAAGTTCCACCAGGAATGAGTTTTCATGCAAAAACTGTCTATTTCAACTAAATTGATCCATCCAAAACGAACTTTGTACTTTGCTATGAAGTTCCACCAGGATTGAGTTTTCATGCAAAAACTGTCTATTTCAACTTAATTCGTCCATCTGATTCGAACTTTGTACTTTGCTATGAAGTTCCACCAGGAATGAGTTTTCATACAAAAACTGTCTATTTCAACTAAATTCGTCCATCCAAAACGAACTTTGTACTTTGCTATGAAGTTCCACCAGGAATGAGTTTTCATGCAAAAACTGTCTATTTCAACTAAATTGATCCATCCAAAACGAACTTTGTACTTTGCTATGAAGTTCCACCAGGAATGAGTTTTCATGCAAAAACTGTCTATTTTAACTAAATTGATCCATCCAAAACGAACTTTGTACTTTGCTATGAAGTTCCACCAGGAATGAGTTTTCATGCAAAAACTGTCTATTTCAACTAAATTGATCCATCCAAAACGAACTTTGTACTTTGCTATGAAGTTCCACCAGGAATGAGTTTTTATGCAAAAACTGTCTATTTCAACTAACTTTGTCCATCCAAAACGAACTTTGTACTTTGCTATGAAGTTCCACCAGGAATGAGTTTTCATGCAAAAACTGTCTATTTCAACTTAATTCGTCCATCCAACACGAACTTTGTACTTTGCTATGAAGTTCCACCAGGAATGAGTTTTCATGCAAAAACTGTCTATTTCAACTAAATTGATCCATCCAAAACGAACTTTGTACTTTGCTATGAAGTTCCACCAGGAATGAGTTTTCATGCAAAAACTGTCTATTTCAACTAAATTGATCCATCCAAAACGAACTTTGTACTTTGCTATGAAGTTCTACCAGGAATGAGTTTTCATGCAAAAACTGTCTATTTCAACTTAATTCGTCCATCTGATTCGAACTTTGTACTTTGCTATGAAGTTCCACCGGGAATGAGTTTTCATAAAAAAACTGTCTATTTCAACTTAATTCGTCCATCCAAAACGAACTTTGTACTTTGCTATGAAGTTCCACCAGGAATGAGTTTTCATGCAAAAACTGTCTATTTCAACTAAATTGATCCATCCAAAACGAACTTTGTACTTTGCTATGAAGTTCTACCAGGAATGAGTTTTTATGCAAAAACTGTCTATTTCAACTAACTTTGTCCATCCAAAACGAACTTTGTACTTTGCTATGAAGTTCCACCAGGAATGAGTTTTCATGCAAAAACTGTCTATTTCAACTAAATTGATCCATCCAAAACGAACTTTGTACTTTGCTATGAAGTCCCACCAGGAATGAGTTTTCATGCAAAAACTGTCTATTTCAACTAAATTGATCCATCCAAAACGAGCTTTGTACTTTGCTATGAAGTTCCACCAGGAATGAGTTTTTATGCAAAAACTGTCTAATTCAACTAACTTTGTCCATCCAAAACGAACTTTGTACTTTGCTATGAAGTTCCACCAGGATTGAGTTTTCATGCAAAAACTGTCTATTTCAACTAACTTTGTCCATCCAAAACGAACTTTGTACTTTGCTATGAAGTTCCACCAGGAATGAGTTTTCATGCAAAAACTGTCTATTTCAACTAAATTGATCCATCCAAAACGAACTTTGTACTTTGCTATGAAGTTCCACCAGGAATGAGTTTTCATGCAAAAACTGTCTATTTCAACTAACTTTGTCCATCCAAAACGAACTTTGTACTTTGCTATGAAGTTCCACCAGGAATGAGTTTTCATGCAAAAACTGTCTATTTCAACTAAATTGATCCATCCAAAACGAACTTTGTACTTTGCTATGAAGTTCCACCAGGAATGAGTTTTCATGCAAAAACTGTCTATTTCAACTAAATTGATCCATCCAAAACGAACTTTGTACTTTGCTATGAAGTTCCACCAGGAATGAGTTTTCATGCAAAAACTGTCTATTTCAACTAAATTGATCCATCCAAAACGAACTTTGTACTTTGCTATGAAGTTCCACCAGGAATGAGTTTTCATGCAAAAACTGTCTATTTCAACTAAATTGATCCATCCAAAACGAGCTTTGTACTTTGCTATGAAGTTCCACCAGGAATGAGTTTTTATGCAAAAACTGTCTATTTCAACTAACTTTGTCCATCCAAAACGAACTTTGTACTTTGCTATGAAGTTCCACCAGGATTGAGTTTTCATGCAAAAACTGTCTATTTCAACTAACTTTGTCCATCCAAAACGAACTTTGTACTTTGCTATGAAGTTCCACCAGGAATGAGTTTTCATGCAAAAACTGTCTATTTCAACTAAATTGATCCATCCAAAACGAACTTTGTACTTTGCTATGAAGTTCCACCAGGAATGAGTTTTCATGCAAAAACTGTCTATTTCAACTAAATTGATCCATCCAAAACGTACTTTGTACTTTGCTATGAAGTTCCACCAGGAATGAGTTTTTATGCAAAAACTGTCTATTTCAACTAACTTTGTCCATCCAAAACGAACTTTGTACTTTGCTATGAAGTTCCACCAGGAATGAGTTTTCATGCAAAAACTGTCTATTTCAACTAAATTGATCCATCCAAAACGAACTTTGTACTTTGCTATGAAGTTCCACCAGGAATGAGTTTTCATGCAAAAACTGTCTATTTCAACTAACTTTGTCCATCTAAAACGAACTTTGTACTTTGCTATGAAGTTCTACCAGGAATGAGTTTTCATGCAAAAACTGTCTATTTCAACTTAATTCGTCCATCTGATTCGAACTTTGTACTTTGCTATGAAGTTCCACCGGGAATGAGTTTTCATAAAAAAACTGTCTATTTCAACTTAATTCGTCCATCCAAAACGAACTTTGTACTTTGCTGTGAAGTTCCACCAGGAATGAGTTTTCATGCAAAAACTGTCTATTTCAACTAAATTGATCCATCCAAAACGAACTTTGTACTTTGCTATGAAGTTCTACCAGGAATGAGTTTTTATGCAAAAACTGTCTATTTCAACTAACTTTGTCCATCCAAAACGAACTTTGTACTTTGCTATGAAGTTCCACCAGGAATGAGTTTTCATGCAAAAACTGTCTATTTCAACTAAATTGATCCATCCAAAACGAACTTTGTACTTTGCTATGAAGTTCCACCAGGAATGAGTTTTCATGCAAAAACTGTCTATTTCAACTAAATTCGTCCATCCAAAACGAGCTTTGTACTTTGCTATGAAGTTCCACCAGGAATGAGTTTTTATGCAAAAACTGTCTATTTCAACTAACTTTGTCCATCCAAAACGAACTTTGTACTTTGCTATGAAGTTCCACCAGGATTGAGTTTTCATGCAAAAACTGTCTATTTCAACTAACTTTGTCCATCCAAAACGAACTTTGTACTTTGCTATGAAGTTCCACCAGGAATGAGTTTTCATGCAAAAACTGTCTATTTCAACTAACTTTGTCCATCCAAAACGAACTTTGTACTTTGCTATGAAGTTCCACCAGGAATGAGTTTTCATGCAAAAACTGTCTATTTCAACTAAATTGATCCATCCAAAACGTACTTTGTACTTTGCTATGAAGTTCCACCAGGAATGAGTTTTCATGCAAAAACTGTCTATTTCAACTAAATTGATCCATCCAAAACGAACTTTGTACTTTGCTATGAAGTTCCACCAGGAATGAGTTTTCATGCAAAAACTGTCTATTTCAACTAAATTGATCCATCCAAAACGAACTTTGTACTTTGCTATGAAGTTCCACCAGGAATGAGTTTTTATGCAAAAACTGTCTATTTCAACTAACTTTGTCCATCCAAAACGAACTTTGTACTTTGCTATGAAGTTCCACCAGGAATGAGTTTTCATGCAAAAACTGTCTATTTCAACTTAATTCGTCCATCTGATTCGAACTTTGTACTTTGCTATGAAGTTCCACCAGGAATGAGTTTTCATACAAGAACTGTCTATTTCAACTAAATTGATCCATCCAAAACGAACTTTGTACTTTGCTATGAAGTTCCACCAGGAATGAGTTTTCATGCAAAAACTGTCTATTTCAACTAAATTGATCCATCCAAAACGAACTTTGTACTTTGCTATGAAGTTCCACCAGGAATGAGTTTTCATGCAAAAACTGTCTATTTCAACTAAATTGATCCATCCAAAACGAACTTTGTACTTTGCTATGAAGTTCCACCAGGAATGAGTTTTTATGCAAAAACTGTCTATTTCAACTAACTTTGTCCATCCAAAACGAACTTTGTACTTTGCTATGAAGTTCCACCAGGAATGAGTTTTTATGCAAAAACTGTCTATTTCAACTAACTTTGTCCATCCAAAACGAACTTTGTACTTTGCTATGAAGTTCCACCAGGAATGAGTTTTCATGCAAAAACTGTCTATTTCAACTTAATTCGTCCATCTGATTCGAACTTTGTACTTTGCTATGAAGTTCCACCAGGAATGAGTTTTCATACAAGAACTGTCTATTTCAACTAAATTGATCCATCCAAAACGAACTTTGTACTTTGCTATGAAGTTCCACCAGGAATGAGTTTTCATGCAAAAACTGTCTATTTCAACTAAATTGATCCATCCAAAACGAACTTTGTACTTTGCTATGAAGTTCCACCAGGAATGAGTTTTCATGCAAAAACTGTCTATTTCAACTAAATTGATCCATCCAAAACGAACTTTGTACTTTGCTATGAAGTTCCACCAGGAATGAGTTTTCATGCAAAAACTGTCTATTTCAACTAAATTGATCCATCCAAAACGAACTTTGTACTTTGCTATGAAGTTCCACCAGGAATGAGTTTTCATGCAAAAACTGTCTATTTCAACTAAATTGATCCATCCAAAACGAACTTTGTACTTTGCTATGAAGTTCCACCAGGAATGAGTTTTCATGCAAAAACTGTCTATTTCAACTAACTTTGTCCATCTAAAACGAACTTTGTACTTTGCTATGAAGTTCCACCAGGAATGAGTTTTCATGCAAAAACTGTCTATTTCAACTTAATTCGTCCATCTGATTCGAACTTTGTACTTTGCTATGAAGTTCCACCAGGAATGAGTTTTCATGCAAAAACTGTCTATTTCAACTAACTTTGTCCATCTAAAACGAACTTTGTACTTTGCTATGAAGTTCCACCAGGAATGAGTTTTCATGCAAAAACTGTCTATTTCAACTTAATTCGTCCATCTGATTCGAACTTTGTACTTTGCTATGAAGTTCCACCAGGAATGAGTTTTCATGCAAAAACTGTCTATTTCAACTAAATTGATCCATCCAAAACGAACTTTGTACTTTGCTATGAAGTTCCACCAGGAATGAGTTTTTATGCAAAAACTGTCTATTTCAACTAAATTGATCCATCCAAAACGAACTTTGTACTTTGCTATGAAGTTCCACCAGGAATGAGTTTTCATGCAAAAACTGTCTATTTCAACTAACTTTGTCCATCTAAAACGAACTTTGTACTTTGCTATGAAGTTCCACCAGGAATGAGTTTTCATGCAAAAACTGTCTATTTCAACTTAATTCGTCCATCTGATTCGAACTTTGTACTTTGCTATGAAGTTCCACCAGGAATGAGTTTTCATGCAAAAACTGTCTATTTCAACTAAATTGATCCATCCAAAACGAACTTTGTACTTTGCTATGAAGTTCCACCAGGAATGAGTTTTCATGCAAAAACTGTCTATTTCAACTAAATTGATCCATCCAAAACGAACTTTGTACTTTGCTATGAAGTTCCACCAGGAATGAGTTTTCATGCAAAAACTGTCTATTTCAACTAACTTTGTCCATCCAAAACGAACTTTGTACTTTGCTATGAAGTTCTACCAGGAATGAGTTTTCATGCAAAAACTGTCTATTTCAACTTAATTCGTCCATCTGATTCGAACTTTGTACTTTGCTATGAAGTTCCACCAGGAATGAGTTTTCATACAAAAACTGTCTATTTCAACTAACTTTGTCTATCCAAAACGAACTTTGTACTTTGCTATGAAGTTCCACCAGGAATGAGTTTTCATGCAAAAACTGTCTATTTCAACTTAATTCGTCCATCCAAAACGAACTTTGTACTTTGCTATGAAGTTCCACCAGGAATGAGTTTTCATGCAAAAACTGTCTATTTCAACTAAATTGATCCATCCAAAACGAACTTTGTACTTTGCTATGAAGTTCCACCAGGAATGAGTTTTCATGCAAAAACTGTCTATTTCAACTAACTTTGTCTATCCAAAACGAACTTTGTACTTTGCTATGAAGTTCCACCAGGAATGAGTTTTCATGCAAAAACTGTCTATTTCAACTAACTTTGTCCATCCAAAACGAACTTTGTACTTTGCTATGAAGTTCCACCAGGAATGAGTTTTCATGCAAAAACTGTCTATTTCGACTAACTTTGTCCATCCAAAACGAACTTTGTACTTTGCTATGAAGTTCCACCAGGAATGAGTTTTCATGCAAAAACTGTCTATTTCAATTTAATTCGTCCATCTGATTCGAACTTTGTACTTTGCTATGAAGTTCCACCAGGAATGAGTTTTCATACAAAAACTGTCTATTTCAACTTAATTCGTCCATCCAAAACGAACTTTGTACTTTGCTATGAAGTTCCACCAGGAATGAGTTTTCATGCAAAAACTGTCTATTTCAACTAACTTTGTCCATCCAAAACGAACTTTGTACTTTGCTATGAAGTTCCACCAGGAATGAGTTTTCATGCAAAAACTGTCTATTTCAACTAACTTTGTCCATCTGATTCGAACTTTGTACTTTGCTATGAAGTTCCACCAGGAATGAGTTTTCATACAAAAACTGTCTATTTTAACTTAATTCGTCCATCCAAAACGAACTTTGTACTTTGCTATGAAGTTCCACCAGGAATGAGTTTTCATGCAAAAACTGTCTATTTCAACTAACTTTGTCCATCCAAAACGAACTTTGTACTTTGCTATGAAGTTCCACCAGGAATGAGTTTTCATGCAAAAACTGTCTATTTCAACTTAATTCGTCCATCTGATTCGAACTTTGTACTTTGCTATGAAGTTCCACCAGGAATGAGTTTTCATACAAAAACTGTCTATTTCAACTTAATTCGTCCATCCAAAACGAACTTTGTACTTTGCTATGAAGTTCCACCAGGAATGAGTTTTCATGCAAAAACTGTCTATTTCAACTAAATTGATCCATCCAAAACGAACTTTGTACTTTGCTATGAAGTTCCACCAGGAATGAGTTTTTATGCAAAAACTGTCTATTTCAACTAACTTTGTCCATCCAAAACGAACTTTGTACTTTGCTATGAAGTTCCACCAGGAATGAGTTTTCATGCAAAAACTGTCTATTTCAACTAACTTTGTCCATCTGATTCGAACTTTGTACTTTGCTATGAAGTTCCACCAGGAATGAGTTTTCATACAAAAACTGTCTATTTCAACTTAATTCGTCCATCCAAAACGAACTTTGTACTTTGCTATGAAGTTCCACCAGGAATGAGTTTTCATGCAAAAACTGTCTATTTCAACTAAATTGATCCATCCAAAACGAACTTTGTACTTTGCTATGAAGTTCCACCAGGAATGAGTTTTCATGCAAAAACTGTCTATTCCAACTAACTTTGTCCATCCAAAACGAACTTTGTACTTTGCTATGAAGTTCCACCAGGAATGAGTTTTCATGCAAAAACTGTCTATTTCAACTAAATTGATCCATCCAAAACGAACTTTGTACTTTGCTATGAAGTTCCACCAGGAATGAGTTTTTATGCAAAAACTGTCTATTTCAACTAACTTTGTCCATCCAAAACGAACTTTGTACTTTGCTATGAAGTTCCACCAGGAATGAGTTTTCATGCAAAAACTGTCTATTTCAACTAACTTTGTCCATCCAAAACGAACTTTGTACTTTGCTATGAAGTTCTACCAGGAATGAGTTTTCATGCAAAAACTGTCTATTTCAACTTAATTCGTCCATCTGATTCGAACTTTGTACTTTGCTATGAAGTTCCACCAGGAATGAGTTTTCATACAAAAACTGTCTATTTCAACTTAATTCGTCCATCCAAAACGAACTTTGTACTTTGCTATGAAGTTCCACCAGGAATGAGTTTTCATGCAAAAACTGTCTATTTCAACTAAATTGATCCATCCAAAACGAACTTTGTACTTTGCTATGAAGTTCCACCAGGAATGAGTTTTCATGCAAAAACTGTCTATTTCAACTAAATTGATCCATCCAAAACGAACTTTGTACTTTGCTATGAAGTTCCACCAGGAATGAGTTTTCATGCAAAAACTGTCTATTCCAACTAACTTTGTCCATCCAAAACGAACTTTGTACTTTGCTATGAAGTTCCACCAGGAATGAGTTTTCATGCAAAAACTGTCTATTTCAACTAAATTGATCCATCCAAAACGAACTTTGTACTTTGCTATGAAGTTCCACCAGGAATGAGTTTTTATGCAAAAACTGTCTATTTCAACTAACTTTGTCCATCCAAAACGAACTTTGTACTTTGCTATGAAGTTCCACCAGGAATGAGTTTTCATGCAAAAACTGTCTATTTCAACTAACTTTGTCCATCCAAAACGAACTTTGTACTTTGCTATGAAGTTCTACCAGGAATGAGTTTTCATGCAAAAACTGTCTATTTCAACTTAATTCGTCCATCTGATTCGAACTTTGTACTTTGCTATGAAGTTCCACCAGGAATGAGTTTTCATACAAAAACTGTCTATTTCAACTTAATTCGTCCATCCAAAACGAACTTTGTACTTTGCTATGAAGTTCCACCAGGAATGAGTTTTCATGCAAAAACTGTCTATTTCAACTAAATTGATCCATCCAAAACGAACTTTGTACTTTGCTATGAAGTTCCACCAGGAATGAGTTTTTATGCAAAAACTGTCTATTTCAACTAACTTTGTCCATCCAAAACGAACTTTGTACTTTGCTATGAAGTTCCACCAGGAATGAGTTTTCATGCAAAAACTGTCTATTTCAACTAAATTGATCCATCCAAAACGAACTTTGTACTTTGCTATGAAGTTCCACCAGGAATGAGTTTTCATACAAAAACTGTCTATTTCAACTAACTTTGTCCATCCAAAACGAACTTTGTACTTTGCTATGAAGTTCCACCAGGAATGAGTTTTCATGCAAAAACTGTCTATTTCAACTTAATTCGTCCATCCGATTCGAACTTTGTACTTTGCTATGAGTTCCACCAGGAATGAGTTTTCATACAAAAACTGTCTATTTCAACTAAATTGATCCATCCAAAACGAACTTTGTACTTTGCTATGAAGTTCCACCAGGAATGAGTTTTCATGCAAAAACTGTCTATTTCAACTAACTTTGTCCATCCAAAACGAACTTTGTACTTTGCTATGAAGTTCCACCAGGAATGAGTTTTCATGCAAAAACTGTCTATTCCAACTAACTTTGTCCATCCAAAACGAACTTTGTACTTTGCTATGAAGTTCCACCAGGAATGAGTTTTCATGCAAAAACTGTCTATTTCAACTAAATTGATCCATCCAAAACGAACTTTGTACTTTGCTATGAAGTTCCACCAGGAATGAGTTTTTATGCAAAAACTGTCTATTTCAACTAACTTTGTCCATCCAAAACGAACTTTGTACTTTGCTATGAAGTTCCACCAGGAATGAGTTTTCATGCAAAAACTGTCTATTTCAACTAAATTGATCCATCCAAAACGAACTTTGTACTTTGCTATGAAGTTCCACCAGGAATGAGTTTTTATGCAAAAACTGTCTATTTCAACTAAATTGATCCATCCAAAACGAACTTTGTACTTTGCTATGAAGTTCCACCAGGAATGAGTTTTCATGCAAAAACTGTCTATTTCAACTAACTTTGTCCATCCAAAACGAACTTTGTACTTTGCTATGAAGTTCTACCAGGAATGAGTTTTCATGCAAAAACTGTCTATTTCAACTTAATTCGTCCATCTGATTCGAACTTTGTACTTTGCTATGAAGTTCCACCAGGAATGAGTTTTCATACAAAAACTGTCTATTTCAACTTAATTCGTCCATCCAAAACGAACTTTGTACTTTGCTATGAAGTTCCACCAGGAATGAGTTTTCATGCAAAAACTGTCTATTTCAACTAAATTGATCCATCCAAAACGAACTTTGTACTTTGCTATGAAGTTCCACCAGGAATGAGTTTTCATGCAAAAACTGTCTATTTCAACTAAATTGATCCATCCAAAACGAACTTTGTACTTTGCTATGAAGTTCCACCAGGAATGAGTTTTCATGCAAAAACTGTCTATTCCAACTAACTTTGTCCATCCAAAACGAACTTTGTACTTTGCTATGAAGTTCCACCAGGAATGAGTTTTCATGCAAAAACTGTCTATTTCAACTAAATTGATCCATCCAAAACGAACTTTGTACTTTGCTATGAAGTTCCACCAGGAATGAGTTTTTATGCAAAAACTGTCTATTTCAACTAACTTTGTCCATCCAAAACGAACTTTGTACTTTGCTATGAAGTTCCACCAGGAATGAGTTTTCATGCAAAAACTGTCTATTTCAACTAACTTTGTCCATCCAAAACGAACTTTGTACTTTGCTATGAAGTTCTACCAGGAATGAGTTTTCATGCAAAAACTGTCTATTTCAACTTAATTCGTCCATCTGATTCGAACTTTGTACTTTGCTATGAAGTTCCACCAGGAATGAGTTTTCATACAAAAACTGTCTATTTCAACTTAATTCGTCCATCCAAAACGAACTTTGTACTTTGCTATGAAGTTCCACCAGGAATGAGTTTTTATGCAAAAACTGTCTATTTCAACTAAATTGATCCATCCAAAACGAACTTTGTACTTTGCTATGAAGTTCCACCAGGAATGAGTTTTTATGCAAAAACTGTCTATTTCAACTAACTTTGTCCATCCAAAACGAACTTTGTACTTTGCTATGAAGTTCCACCAGGAATGAGTTTTCATGCAAAAACTGTCTATTCCAACTAACTTTGTCCATCCAAAACGAACTTTGTACTTTGCTATGAAGTTCCACCAGGAATGAGTTTTCATGCAAAAACTGTCTATTTCAACTAAATTGATCCATCCAAAACGAACTTTGTACTTTGCTATGAAGTTCCACCAGGAATGAGTTTTCATGCAAAAACTGTCTATTTCAACTAAATTGATCCATCCAAAACGAACTTTGTACTTTGCTATGAAGTTCCACCAGGAATGAGTTTTCATACAAAAACTGTCTATTTCAACTAACTTTGTCCATCCAAAACGAACTTTGTACTTTGCTATGAAGTTCCACCAGGAATGAGTTTTCATGCAAAAACTGTCTATTTCAACTTAATTCGTCCATCCGATTCGAACTTTGTACTTTGCTATGAGTTCCACCAGGAATGAGTTTTCATACAAAAACTGTCTATTTCAACTAAATTGATCCATCCAAAACGAACTTTGTACTTTGCTATGAAGTTCCACCAGGAATGAGTTTTTATGCAAAAACTGTCTATTTTAACTTAATTCGTCCATCCAAAACGAACTTTGTACTTTGCTATGAAGTTCCACCAGGAATGAGTTTTCATGCAAAAACTGTCTATTTCAACTAACTTTGTCCATCCAAAACGAACTTTGTACTTTGCTATGAAGTTCCACCAGGAATGAGTTTTCATGCAAAAACTGTCTATTTCAACTTAATTCGTCCATCTGATTCGAACTTTGTACTTTGCTATGAAGTTCCACCAGGAATGAGTTTTCATACAAAAACTGTCTATTTCAACTTAATTCGTCCATCCAAAACGAACTTTGTACTTTGCTATGAAGTTCCACCAGGAATGAGTTTTCATGCAAAAACTGTCTATTTCAACTAAATTGATCCATCCAAAACGAACTTTGTACTTTGCTATGAAGTTCCACCAGGAATGAGTTTTCATGCAAAAACTGTCTATTCCAACTAACTTTGTCCATCCAAAACGAACTTTGTACTTTGCTATGAAGTTCCACCAGGAATGAGTTTTCATGCAAAAACTGTCTATTTCAACTAACTTTGTCCATCTGATTCGAACTTTGTACTTTGCTATGAAGTTCCACCAGGAATGAGTTTTCATACAAAAACTGTCTATTTCAACTTAATTCGTCCATCCAAAACGAACTTTGTACTTTGCTATGAAGTTCCACCAGGAATGAGTTTTCATGCAAAAACTGTCTATTTCAACTAAATTGATCCATCCAAAACGAACTTTGTACTTTGCTATGAAGTTCCACCAGGAATGAGTTTTCATGCAAAAACTGTCTATTCTAACTAACTTTGTCCATCCAAAACGAACTTTGTACTTTGCTATGAAGTTCCACCAGGAATGAGTTTTCATGCAAAAACTGTCTATTTCAACTAAATTGATCCATCCAAAACGAACTTTGTACTTTGCTATGAAGTTCCACCAGGAATGAGTTTTTATGCAAAAACTGTCTATTTCAACTAACTTTGTCCATCCAAAACGAACTTTGTACTTTGCTATGAAGTTCCACCAGGAATGAGTTTTCATGCAAAAACTGTCTATTTCAACTAACTTTGTCCATCCAAAACGAACTTTGTACTTTGCTATGAAGTTCTACCAGGAATGAGTTTTCATGCAAAAACTGTCTATTTCAACTTAATTCGTCCATCTGATTCGAACTTTGTACTTTGCTATGAAGTTCCACCAGGAATGAGTTTTCATACAAAAACTGTCTATTTCAACTTAATTCGTCCATCCAAAACGAACTTTGTACTTTGCTATGAAGTTCCACCAGGAATGAGTTTTCATGCAAAAACTGTCTATTTCAACTAAATTGATCCATCCAAAACGAACTTTGTACTTTGCTATGAAGTTCCACCAGGAATGAGTTTTTATGCAAAAACTGTCTATTTCAACTAACTTTGTCCATCCAAAACGAACTTTGTACTTTGCTATGAAGTTCCACCAGGAATGAGTTTTCATGCAAAAACTGTCTATTTCAACTAAATTGATCCATCCAAAACGAACTTTGTACTTTGCTATGAAGTTCCACCAGGAATGAGTTTTCATACAAAAACTGTCTATTTCAACTAACTTTGTCCATCCAAAACGAACTTTGTACTTTGCTATGAAGTTCCACCAGGAATGAGTTTTCATGCAAAAACTGTCTATTTCAACTTAATTCGTCCATCCGATTCGAACTTTGTACTTTGCTATGAGTTCCACCAGGAATGAGTTTTCATACAAAAACTGTCTATTTCAACTAAATTGATCCATCCAAAACGAACTTTGTACTTTGCTATGAAGTTCCACCAGGAATGAGTTTTTATGCAAAAACTGTCTATTTCAACTAACTTTGTCCATCCAAAACGAACTTTGTACTTTGCTATGAAGTTCCACCAGAAGTGTGTTTTCATACAAAAACTGTTACTTACAACTAAATTGATCCATCCAAAACGAACTTTGTACTTTGCTATGAAGTTCCACCAGGAATGAGTTTTCATGCAAAAACTGTCTATTTCAACTAACTTTGTCCATCCAAAACGAACTTTGTACTTTGCTATGAAGTTCCACCAGGAATGAGTTTTCATGCAAAAACTGTCTATTTCAACTTAATTCGTCCATCCGATTCGAACTTTGTACTTTGCTATGAAGTTCCACCAGGAATGAGTTTTCATACAAAAACTGTCTATTTCAACTAAATTGATCCATCCAAAACGAACTTTGTACTTTGCTATGAAGTTCCACCAGAAGTGTGTTTTCATACAAAAACTGTTAATTACAACTAAATTGATCCATCCAAAACGAACTTTGTACTTTGCTATGAAGTTCCACCAGGAATGAGTTTTCATGCAAAAACTGTCTATTTCAACTAACTTTGTCCATCCAAAACGAACTTTGTACTTTGCTATGAAGTTCCACCAGGAATGAGTTTTCATGCAAAAACTGTCTATTTCAACTAACTTTGTCCATCCAAAACGAACTTTGTACTTTGCTATGAAGTTCCACCAGGAATGAGTTTTTATGCAAAAACTGTCTATTTCAACTTAATTCGTCCATCCGATTCGAACTTTGTACTTTGCTATGAAGTTCCACCAGGAATGAGTTTTCATGCAAAAACTGGCTATTTCAACTAAATTGATCCATCCAAAACGAACTTTGTACTTTGCTATGAAGTTCCACCAGGAATGAGTTTTCATGCAAAAACTGTCTATTTCAACTAACTTTGTCCATCCAAAACGAACTTTGTACTTTGCTATGAAGTTCCACCAGGAATGAGTTTTCATGCAAAAACTGTCTATTTCAACTAACTTTGTCCATCCAAAACGAACTTTGTACTTTGCTATGAAGTTCCACCAGGAATGAGTTTTCATGCAAAAACTGTCTATTTCAACTAACTTTGTCCATCCAAAACGAACTTTGTACTTTGCTATGAAGTTCCACCAGGAATGAGTTTTCATGCAAAAACTGTCTATTTCAACTAAATTGATCCATCCAAAACGAACTTTGTACTTTGCTATGAAGTTCCACCAGGAATGAGTTTTCATGCAAAAACTGTCTATTTCAACTAACTTTGTCCATCCAAAACGAACTTTGTACTTTGCTATGAAGTTCCACCAGGAATGAGTTGTCATGCAAAAACTGTCTATCTCAACTAACTTTGTCCATCCAAAACGAACTTTGTACTTTGCTATGAAGTTCCACCAGGAATGAGTTTTCATGCAAAAACTGTCTATCTCAACTAACTTTGTCCATCCAAAACGAACTTTGTACTTTGCTATGAAGTTCCACCAGGAATGAGTTTTCATGCAAAAACTGTCTATTTCAACTAACTTTGTCCATCCAAAACGAACTTTGTACTTTGCTATGAAGTTCCACCAGGAATGAGTTGTCATGCAAAAACTGTCTATCTCAACTAACTTTGTCCATCCAAAACGAACTTTGTTCTTTGCTATGAAGTTCCACCAGGAATGAGTTTTCATGCAAAAACTGTCTATTTCAACTTAATTCGTCCATCCGATTCGAACTTTGTACTTTGCTATGAAGTTCCACCAGGAATGAGTTTTCATGCAAAAACTGTCTATTTCAACTAACTTTGTCCATCCAAAACGAACTTTGTACTTTGCTATGAAGTTCCACCAGGAATGAGTTTTCATGCAAAAACTGTCTATTTCAACTAAATTGATCCATCCAAAACGAACTTTGTACTTTGCTATGAAGTTCCACCAGGAATGAGTTTTCATGCAAAAACTGTCTATTTCAACTAACTTTGTCCATCCAAAACGAACTTTGTACTTTGCTATGAAGTTCCACCAGGAATGAGTTTTCATGCAAAAACTGTCTATTTCAACTAACTTTGTCCATCCAAAACGAACTTTGTACTTTGCTATGAAGTTCCACCAGGAATGAGTTTTCATGCAAAAACTGTCTATTTCAACTAACTTTGTCCATCCAAAACGAACTTTGTACTTTGCTATGAAGTTCCACCAGGAATGAGTTTTCATGCAAAAACTGTCTATTTCAACTAACTTTGTCCATCCAAAACGAACTTTGTACTTTGCTATGAAGTTCCACCAGGAATGAGTTTTCATGCAAAAACTGTCTATTTCAACTAAATTGATCCATCCAAAACGAACTTTGTACTTTGCTATGAAGTTCCACCAGGAATGAGTTTTCATGCAAAAACTGTCTATTTCAACTTAATTCGTCCATCCGATTCGAACTTTGTACTTTGCTATGAAGTTCCACCAGGAATGAGTTTTCATGCAAAAACTGTCTATTTCAACTTAATTCGTCCATCCGATTCGAACTTTGTACTTTGCTATGAAGTTCCACCAGGAATGAGTTTTCATATAAAAACTGTCTATTTCAACTAACTTTGTCCATCCAAAACGAACTTTGTACTTTGCTATGAAGTTCCACCAGGAATGAGTTTTTATGCAAAAACTGTCTATTTCAACTTAATTCGTCCATCCGATTCGAACTTTGTACTTTGCTATGAAGTTCCACCAGGAATGAGTTTTCATGCAAAAACTGTCTATTTCAACTAACTTTGTCCATCCAAAACGAACTTTGTACTTTGCTATGAAGTTCCACCAGGAATGAGTTTTCATGCAAAAACTGTCTATTTCAACTAACTTTGTCCATCCAAAACGAACTTTGTACTTTGCTATGAAGTTCCACCAGGAATGAGTTTTCATGCAAAAACTGTCTATTTCAACTAACTTTGTCCATCCAAAACGAACTTTGTACTTTGCTATGAAGTTCCACCAGGAATGAGTTTTCATGCAAAAACTGTCTATTTCAACTAACTTTGTCCATCCAAAACGAACTTTGTACTTTGCTATGAAGTTCCACCAGGAATGAGTTTTCATGCAAAAACTGTCTATTTCAACTAAATTGATCCATCCAAAACGAACTTTGTACTTTGCTATGAAGTTCCACCAGGAATGAGTTTTCATGCAAAAACTGTCTATTTCAACTTAATTCGTCCATCCGATTCGAACTTTGTACTTTGCTATGAAGTTCCACCAGGAATGAGTTTTCATGCAAAAACTGTCTATTTCAACTTAATTCGTCCATCCGATTCGAACTTTGTACTTTGCTATGAAGTTCCACCAGGAATGAGTTTTCATATAAAAACTGTCTATTTCAACTAACTTTGTCCATCCAAAACGAACTTTGTACTTTGCTATGAAGTTCCACCAGGAATGAGTTTTCATGCAAAAACTGTCTATTTCAACTAACTTTGTCCATCCAAAACGAACTTTGTACTTTGCTATGAAGTTCCACCAGGAATGAGTTTTCATGCAAAAACTGTCTATTTCAACTAACTTTGTCCATCCAAAACGAACTTTGTACTTTGCTATGAAGTTCCACCAGGAATGAGTTTTCATGCAAAAACTGTCTATTTCAACTAACTTTGTCCATCCAAAACGAACTTTGTACTTTGCTATGAAGTTCCACCAGGAATGAGTTTTCATGCAAAAACTGTCTATTTCAACTAACTTTGTCCATCCAAAACGAACTTTGTACTTTGCTATGAAGTTCCACCAGGAATGAGTTTTCATGCAAAAACTGTCTATTTCAACTAAATTGATCCATCCAAAACGAACTTTGTACTTTGCTATGAAGTTCCACCAGGAATGAGTTTTCATGCAAAAACTGTCTATTTCAACTTAATTCGTCCATCCGATTCGAACTTTGTACTTTGCTATGAAGTTCCACCAGGAATGAGTTTTCATGCAAAAACTGTCTATTTCAACTTAATTCGTCCATCCGATTCGAACTTTGTACTTTGCTATGAAGTTCCACCAGGAATGAGTTTTCATGCAAAAACTGTCTATTTCAACTTAATTCGTCCATCCGATTCGAACTTTGTACTTTGCTATGAAGTTCCACCAGGAATGAGTTTTCATGCAAAAACTGTCTATTTCAACTAAATTGATCCATCCAAAACGAACTTTGTACTTTGCTATGAAGTTCCACCAGGAATGAGTTTTCATGCAAAAAACTGTCTATTTCAACTTAATTCGTCCATCCGATTCGAACTTTGTACTTTGCTATGAAGTTCCACCAGGAATGAGTTTTCATGCAAAAACTGTCTATTTCAACTAAATTGATCCATCCAAAACGAACTTTGTACTTTGCTATGAAGTTCCACCAGGAATGAGTTTTCATGCAAAAACTGTCTATTTCAACTTAATTCGTCCATCCGATTCGAACTTTGTACTTTGCTATGAAGTTCCACCAGGAATGAGTTTTCATGCAAAAACTGTCTATTTCAACTAACTTTGTCCATCCAAAACGAACTTTGTACTTTGCTATGAAGTTCCACCAGGAATGAGTTTTCATGCAAAAACTGTCTATTTCAACTAACTTTGTCCATCCAAAACGAACTTTGTACTTTGCTATGAAGTTCCACCAGGAATGAGTTTTCATGCAAAAACTGTCTATTTCAACTAACTTTGTCCATCCAAAACGAACTTTGTACTTTGCTATGAAGTTCCACCAGGAATGAGTTTTCATGCAAAAACTGTCTATTTCAACTAACTTTGTCCATCCAAAACGAACTTTGTACTTTGCTATGAAGTTCCACCAGGAATGAGTTTTCATGCAAAAACTGTCTATTTCAACTAAATTGATCCATCCAAAACGAACTTTGTACTTTGCTATGAAGTTCCACCAGGAATGAGTTTTCATGCAAAAACTGTCTATTTCAACTTAATTCGTCCATCCGATTCGAACTTTGTACTTTGCTATGAAGTTCCACCAGGAATGAGTTTTCATGCAAAAACTGTCTATTTCAACTAAATTGATCCATCCAAAACGAACTTTGTACTTTGCTATGAAGTTCCACCAGGAATGAGTTTTCATGCAAAAACTGTCTATTTCAACTAACTTTGTCCATCTAAAACGAACTTTGTACTTTGCTATGAAGTTCCACCAGGAATGAGTTTTCATGCAAAAAACTGTCTATTTCAACTAACTTTGTCCATCCAAAAACGAACTTTGTACTTTGCTATGAAGTTCCACCAGGAATGAGTTTTCATGCAAAAACTGTCTATTTCAACTAACTTTGTCCATCCAAAACGAACTTTGTACTTTGCTATGAAGTTCCACCAGGAATGAGTTTTCATGCAAAAACTGTCTATTTCAACTAACTTTGTCCATCCAAAACGAACTTTGTACTTTGCTATGAAGTTCCACCAGGAATGAGTTTTCATGCAAAAACTGTCTATTTCAACTAACTTTGTCCATCCAAAACGAACTTTGTACTTTGCTATGAAGTTCCACCAGGAATGAGTTTTCATGCAAAAACTGTCTATTTCAACTAACTTTGTCCATCCAAAACGAACTTTGTACTTTGCTATGAAGTTCCACCAGGAATGAGTTTTCATGCAAAAACTGTCTATTTCAACTTAATTCGTCCATCCGATTCGAACTTTGTACTTTGCTATGAAGTTCCACCAGGAATGAGTTTTCATGCAAAAACTGTCTATTTCAACTAACTTTGTCCATCCAAAACGAACTTTGTACTTTGCTATGAAGTTCCACCAGGAATGAGTTTTCATGCAAAAACTGTCTATTTCAACTTAATTCGTCCATCCGATTCGAACTTTGTACTTTGCTATGAAGTTCCACCAGGAATGAGTTTTCATGCAAAAACTGGCTATTTCAACTAAATTGATCCATCCAAAACGAACTTTGTACTTTGCTATGAAGTTCCACCAGGAATGAGTTTTTCATGCAAAAAACTGTCTATTTCAACTAACTTTGTCCATCCAAAACGAACTTTGTACTTTGCTATGAAGTTCCACCAGGAATGAGTTTTCATGCAAAAACTGTCTATTTCAACTAACTTTGTCCATCCAAAACGAACTTTGTACTTTGCTATGAAGTTCCACCAGGAATGAGTTTTTATGCAAAAACTGTCTATCTCAACTAACTTTGTCCATCCAAAACGAACTTTGTACTTTGCTATGAAGTTCCACCAGGAATGAGTTTTCATGCAAAAACTGTCTATTTCAACTAAATTGATCCATCCAAAACGAACTTTGTACTTTGCTATGAAGTTCCACCAGGAATGAGTTTTCATGCAAAAACTGTCTATTTCAACTAACTTTGTCCATCCAAAACGAACTTTGTACTTTGCTATGAAGTTCCACCAGGAATGAGTTTTCATGCAAAAACTGTCTATTTCAACTAACTTTGTCCATCCAAAACGAACTTTGTTCTTTGCTATGAAGTTCCACCAGGAATGAGTTTTCATGCAAAAACTGTCTATCTCAACTAACTTTGTCCATCCAAAACGAACTTTGTACTTTGCTATGAAGTTCCACCAGGAATGAGTTTTCATGCAAAAACTGTCTTTTTCAACTAACGTTGTCCATCCAAAACGAACTTTGTACTTTGCTATGAAGTTCCACCAGGAATGAGTTTTTATGCAAAAACTGTCTATCTCAACTAACTTTGTCCATCCAAAACGAACTTTGTACTTTGCTATGAAGTTCCACAAGGAATGAGTTTTCATGCAAAAACTGTCTATTTCAACTAACTTTGTCCATCCAAAACGAACTTTGTACTTTGCTATGAAGTTCCACCAGGAATGAGTTTTCATGCAAAAACTGTCTATTTCAACTAAATTGATCCATCCAAAACGAACTTTGTACTTTGCTATGAAGTTCCACCAGGAATGAGTTTTCATGCAAAAACTGTCTATTTCAACTAACTTTGTCCATCTGATTCGAACTTTGTACTTTGCTATGAAGTTCCACCAGGAATGAGTTGTCATGCAAAAACTGTCTATCTCAACTAACTTTGTCCATCCAAAACTAACTTTGTACTTTGCTATGAAGTTCCACCAGGAATGAGTTTTCATGCAAAAACTGTCTATCTCAACTAACTTTGTCCATCCAAAACGAACTTTGTACTTTGCTATGAAGTTCCACCAGGAATGAGTTTTCATGCAAAAACTGTCTATTTCAACTAACTTTGTCCATCCAAAACGAACTTTGTACTTTGCTATGAAGTTCCACCAGGAATGAGTTGTCATGCAAAAACTGTCTATCTCAACTAACTTTGTCCATCCAAAACGAACTTTGTTCTTTGCTATGAAGTTCCACCAGGAATGAGTTTTCATGCAAAAACTGTCTATTTCAACTTAATTCGTCCATCCGATTCGAACTTTGTACTTTGCTATGAAGTTCCACCAGGAATGAGTTTTCATGCAAAAACTGTCTATTTCAACTAACTTTGTCCATCCAAAACGAACTTTGTACTTTGCTATGAAGTTCCACCAGGAATGAGTTTTCATGCAAAAACTGTCTATTTCAACTAAATTGATCCATCCAAAACGAACTTTGTACTTTGCTATGAAGTTCCACCAGGAATGAGTTTTCATGCAAAAACTGTCTATTTCAACTAACTTTGTCCATCCAAAACGAACTTTGTACTTTGCTATGAAGTTCCACCAGGAATGAGTTGTCATGCAAAAACTGTCTATCTCAAACTAACTTTGTCCATCCAAAACGAACTTTGTACTTTGCTATGAAGCTCACCAGGAATGAGTTTTCATGCAAAAACTGTCTATTTCAACTAACTTTTTCCATCCAAAACGAACTTTGTTCTTTGCTATGAAGTTCCACCAGGAATGAGTTTTTATGCAAAAAACTGTCTATCTCAACTAACTTTGTCCATCCAAAACGAACTTTGTACTTTGCTATGAAGTTCCACAAGGAATGAGTTTTCATGCAAAAACTGTCTATTTCAACTAACTTTGTCCATCCAAAACGAACTTTGTTCTTTGCTATGAAGTTCCACCAGGAATGAGTTTTCATGCAAAAACTGTCTATTTCAACTAACTTTGTCCATCCAAAACGAACTTTGTACTTTGCTATGAAGTTCCACCAGGAATGAGTTTTCAAGCAAAAACTGTCTATTTCAACTAACTTTGTCCATCCAAAACGAACTTTGTACTTTGCTATGAAGTTCCACCAGGAATGAGTTGTCATGCAAAAACTGTCTATCTCAACTAACTTTGTCCATCCAAAACGAACTTTGTACTTTGCTATGAAGCTCCACCAGGAATGAGTTTTCATGCAAAAACTGTCTATTTCAACTAACTTTGTCCATCCAAAACGAACTTTGTTCTTTGCTATGAAGTTCCACCAGGAATGAGTTTTCATGCAAAAACTGTCTATTTCAACTTAATTCGTCCATCCGATTCGAACTTTGTACTTTGCTATGAAGTTCCACCAGGAATGAGTTTTAATGCAAAAACTGTCTATTTCAACTAACGTTGTCCATCCAAAACGAACTTTGTACTTTGCTATGAAGTTCCACCAGGAATGAGTTTTCATGCAAAAACTGTCTATTTCAACTAACTTTGTCCATCCAAAACGAACTTTGTTCTTTGCTATGAAGTTCCACCAGGAATGAGTTTTCATGCAAAAACTGTCTATCTCAACTAACTTTGTCCATCCAAAACGAACTTTGTACTTTGCTATGAAGTTCCACCAGGAATGAGTTTTCATGCAAAAACTGTCTATTTCAACTAACGTTGTCCATCCAAAACGAACTTTGTACTTTGCTATGTAGTTCTCCAGAAATGTGTTACCATGCAAAAACTGTCTATTTCAACTAACTTTGTCCATCCAAAACGAACTTTGTTCTTTGCTATGAAGTTCCACCAGGAATGAGTTTTCATGCAAAAACTGTCTATTTCAACTTAATTCGTCCATCCGATTCGAACTTTGTACTTTGCTATGAAGTTCCACCAGGAATGAGTTTTTATGCAAAAACTGTCTATTTCAACTAACTTTGTCCATCCAAAACGAACTTTGTACTTTGCTATGAAGTTCCACCAGGAATGAGTTTTCATGCAAAAACTGTCTATTTCAACTAACTTTGTCCATCCAAAACGAACTTTGTACTTTGCTATGAAGTTCCACCAGGAATGAGTTTTCATGCAAAAACTGTCTATTTCAACTAACTTTGTCCATCCAAAACGAACTTTGTACTTTGCTATGAAGTTCCACCAGGAATGAGTTTTCATGCAAGAACTGTCTTTTTCAACTAAATTGATCCATCCAAAACGAACTTTGTACTTTGCTATGAAGTTCCACCAGGAATGAGTTTTTATGCAAAAACTGTCTATTTCAACTAACTTTGTCCATCCAAAACGAACTTTGTACTTTGCTATGAAGTTCCACCAGGAATGAGTTTTCATGCAAAAACTGTCTATTTCAACTAACTTTGTCCATCCAAAACGAACTTTGTACTTTGCTATGAAGTTCCACCAGGAATGAGTTTTCATGCAAAAACTGTCTATTTTAACTAAATTGATCCATCCAAAACGAACTTTGTACTTTGCTATGAAGTTCCACCAGGAATGAGTTTTCATGCAAGAACTGTCTATTTCAACTAAATTGGTGCATCCGATACGAACTTTGTACTTTGCTTTGAAGTTCCACCAGGAATGAGTTTTCATGCAAAAACTGTCTATTTCAACTAAATTGGTGCATCCGATACGAACTTTGTTCTTTGCTATGAAGTTCCACCAGGAATGAGTTTACATGCAAAAACTGTCTATTTCAACTAAATTGATCCATCCAAAACGAACTTTGTACTTTGCTATGAAGTTCCACCAGGAATGAGTTTTCATGCTAGAACTGTCTATTTCAACTAAATTGATCCATCCAAAACGAACTTTGTACTTTGCTATGAAGTTCCACCAGGAATGAGTTTTCATGCAAAAACTGTCTATTTCAACTAACTTTGTCCATCCAAAACGAACTTTGTACTTTGCTATGAAGTTCCACCAGGAATGAGTTTTCATGCAAAAACTGTCTATTTTAACTAAATTGATCCATCCAAAACGAACTTTGTACTTTGCTATGAAGTTCCACCAGGAATGAGTTTTCATGCAAAAACTGTCTATTTCAACTAAATTGATCCATCCAAAACGAACTTTGTTCTTTGCTATGAAGTTCCACCAGGAATGAGTTTTCATGCAAGAACTGTCTATTTCAACTAAATTGGTGCATCCGATACGAACTTTGTACTTTGCTATGAAGTTCCACCAGGAATGAGTTTTCATGCAAAAACTGTCTATTTCAACTAACTTTGTCCATCCAAAACGAACTTTGTACTTTGCTATGAAGTTCCACCAGGAATGAGTTTTCATGCAAAAACTGTCTATTTTAACTAAATTGATCCATCCAAAACGAACTTTGTACTTTGCTATGAAGTTCCACCAGGAATGAGTTTTCATGCAAAAACTGTCTATTTCAACTAAATTGATCCATCCAAAATGAACTTTGTTCTTTGCTATGAAGTTCCACCAGGAATGAGTTTTCATGCAAAAACTGTCTATTTCAACTAAATTGATCCATCCGATACGAACTTTGTACTTTGCTATGAAGTTCCACCAGGAATGAGTTTTCATGCAAAAACTGTCTATTTCAACTAAATTGATCCATCCAAAACGAACTTTGTACTTTGCTATGAAGTTCCACCAGGAATGAGTTTTTATGCAAAAACTGTCTATTTCAACTAACTTTGTCCATCCAAAACGAACTTTGTACTTTGCTATGAAGTTCCACCAGGAATGAGTTTTCATGCAAAAACTGTCTATTTCAACTAAATTGATCCATCCAAAATGAACTTTGTTCTTTGCTATGAAGTTCCACCAGGAATGAGTTTTCATGCAAAAACTGTCTATTTCAACTAAATTGATCCATCCGATACGAACTTTGTACTTTGCTATGAAGTTCCACCAGGAATGAGTTTTCATGCAAAAACTGTCTATTTCAACTAAATTGATCCATCCAAAACGAACTTTGTACTTTGCTATGAAGTTCCACCAGGAATGAGTTTTTATGCAAAAACTGTCTATTTCAACTAAATTGATCCATCCAAAACGAACTTTGTACTTTGCTATGAAGTTCAACCAGGAATGAGTTTTTATGCAAAAACTGTCTATTTCAACTAACTTTGTCCATCCAAAACGAACTTTGTACTTTGCTATGAAGTTCCACCAGGAATGAGTTTTCATGCAAAAACTGTCTATTTCAACTAAATTGATCCATCCAAAACGAACTTTGTACTTTGCTATGAAGTTCAACCAGGAATGAGTTTTTATGCAAAAACTGTCTATTTCAACTAACTTTGTCCATCCAAAACGAACTTTGTTCTTTGCTATGAAGTTCCACCAGGAATGAGTTTTCATGCAAGAACTGTCTATTTCAACTAACTTTGTCCATCCAAAACGAACTTTGTACTTTGCTATGAAGTTCCACCAGGAATGAGTTTTCATGCAAAAACTGTCTATTTCAACTAAATTGATCCATCCAAAACGAACTTTGTACTTTGCTATGAAGTTCCACCAGGAATGAGTTTTCATGCAAAAACTGTCTATTTCAACTAACTTTGTCCATCCAAAACGAACTTTGTACTTTGCTATGAAGTTCCACCAGGAATGAGTTTTCATGCAAAAACTGTCTATTTCAACTAAATTGATCCATCCAAAACGAACTTTGTACTTTGCTATGAAGTTCCACCAGGAATGAGTTTTCATGCAAAAACTGTCTATTTCAACTAACTTTGTCCATCCAAAACGAACTTTGTACTTTGCTATGAAGTTCCACCAGGAATGAGTTTTCATGCAAAAACTGTATATTTCAACTTAATTCGTCCATCCAAAACGAACTTTGTACTTTGCTATGAAGTTCCACCAGGAATGAGTTTTCATGCAAAAACTGTCTATTTCAACTAAATTGATCCATCCAAAACGAACTTTGTACTTTGCTATGAAGTTCCACCAGGAATGAGTTTTCATGCAAAAACTGTCTATTTCAACTAACTTTGTCCATCCAAAACGAACTTTGTACTTTGCTATGAAGTTCCACCAGGAATGAGTTTTCATGCAAAAACTGTCTATTTCAACTAAATTGATCCATCCAAAACGAACTTTGTTCTTTGCTATGAAGTTCCACCAGAAATGAGTTTTCATGCAAAAACTGTCTATTTCAACTTAATTCGTCCATCCGATACGAACTTTGTACTTTGCTATGAAGTTCCACCAGGAATGAGTTTTCATGCAAAAACTGTCTATTTCAACTAACTTTGTCTATCCAAAACGAACTATGAAGTTCCACCAGGAATGAGTTTACATGCAAAAACTGTCTATTTCAACTAAATTGATCCATCCGATACGAACTTTGTACTTTGCTATGAAGTTCCACCAGGAATGAGTTTTCATGCAAAAACTGTCTATTTCAACTTAATTCGTCCATCCAAAACGAACTTTGTACTTTGCTATGAAGTTCCACCAGGAATGAGTTTTTATGCAAAAACTGTCTATTTCAACTTAATTCGTCCATCTGATTCGAACTTTGTACTTTGCTATGAAGTTCCATCAGGAATGAGTTTTCATACAAAAACTGTCTATTTCAACTTAATTCGTCCATCCAAAACGAACTTTGTACTTTGCTATGAAGTTCCACCAGGAATGAGTTTTCATGCAAAAACTGTCTATTTCAACTAACTTTGTCCATCCAAAACGAACTTTGTACTTTGCTATGAAGTTCCACCAGGAATGAGTTTTCATACAAAAACTGTCTATTTCAACTTAATTCGTCCATCCAAAACGAACTTTGTACTTTGCTATGAAGTTCTACCAGGAATGAGTTTTCATGCAAAAACTGTCTATTTCAACTAAATTGATCCATCCGATACGAACTTTGTACTTTGCTATGAAGTTCTACCAGGAATGAGTTTTCATGCAAGAACTGTCTATTTCAACTAACTTTGTCCATCCGATACGAACTTTGTACTTTGCTATGAAGTTCTACCAGGAATGAGTTTTCATGCAAGAACTGTCTATTTCAACTAAATTGATCCATCCGATACGAACTTTGTACTTTGCTATGAAGTTCCACCAGGAATGAGTTTTCATGCAAAAACTGTCTATTTCAACTAATTTTGTCCATCCAAAACGAACTTTGTACTTTGCTATGAAGTTCCACCAGGAATGAGTTTTCATGCAAAAACTGTCTATTTCAACTAAATTGATCCATCCAAAACGAACTTTGTTCTTTGCTATGAAGTTCCACCAGAAATGAGTTTTCATGCAAAAACTGTCTATTTCAACTTAATTCGTCCATCCGATACGAACTTTGTACTTTGCTATGAAGTTCTACCAGGAATGAGTTTTCATGCAAGAACTGTCTATTTCAACTAACTTTGTCCATCCAAAACGAACTTTGTACTTTGCTATGAAGTTCCACCAGGAATGAGTTTTCATGCAAAAACTGTCTATTTCAACTAAATTGATCCATCCGATACGAACTTTGTACTTTGCTATGAAGTTCCACCAGAAATGAGTTTTCATGCAAAAACTGTCTATTTCAACTAAATTGGTGCATCCGTTATGAACTTTGTACATTGCTATGGAATTCTACCAGGATTGAGTTTACATGCAAAAACTGTCTATTTCAACTAAATTGATCCATCCGATACGAACTTTGTACTTTGCTATGAAGTTCTACCAGGAATGAGTTTTCATGCAAGAACTGTCTATTTTAACTAAATTGATCCATCCGATACGAACCTTGTTCTTTGCTATGAAGTTCCACCAGAAATGAGTTTTCATGCAAAAACTGTCTATTTCAACTTAATTCGTCCATCCGATACGAACTTTGTACTTTGCTATGAAGTTCTACCAGGAATGAGTTTTCATGCAAGAACTGTCTATTTCAACTAACTTTGTCCATCCAAAACGAACTTTGTACTTTGCTATGAAGTTCCACCAGGAATGAGTTTTCATGCAAAAACTGTCTATTTCAACTAACTTTGTCCATGCGATTCGAACTTTGTACTTTGCTATGAAGTTCCACCAGGAATGAGTTTTCATGCAAAAACTGTCTATTTCAACTAACTTTGTCCATCCAAAACGAACTTTGTACTTTGCTATGAAGTTCCACCAGGAATGAGTTTTCATGCAAAAACTGTCTATTTCAACTAAATTGATCCATCCAAAACGAACTTTGTACTTTGCTATGAAAATCTACCAGGAATGAGTTTTCATGCAAAAACTGTCTATTTCAACTAAATTGATCCATCCAAAACGAACTTTGTTCTTTGCTATGAAGTTCCACCAGAAATGAGTTTTCATGCAAAAACTGTCTATTTCAACTAACTTTGTCCATCCAAAACGAACTTTTTACTTTGCTATGAAGTTCCACCAGGAATGAGTTTTTATGCAAAAACTGTCTATTTCAACTAACTTTGTCCATCCGATTCGAACTTTGTACTTTGCTATGAAGTTCCACCAGGAATGAGTTTTCATGCAAAAACTGTCTATTTCAACTAAATTGATCCATCCGATACGAACTTTGTACTTTGCTATGAAGTTCCACCAGGAATGAGTTTTCATGCAAAAACTGTCTATTTCAACTAATTTTGTCCATCCAAAACGAACTTTGTACTTTGCTATGAAGTTCCACCAGGAATGAGTTTTCATGCAAAAACTGTCTATTTCAACTAACTTTGTCCATCCAAAACGAACTTTGTTCTTTGCTATGAAGTTCCACCAGGAATGAGTTTACATGCAAAAACTGTCTATTTCAACTAGATTGATCCATCCAAAACGAACTTTGTACTTTGCTATGAAGTTCCACCAGGAATGAGTTTTCATGCAAAAACTTTCTATTTCAACCAATTTTGTCCATCCAAAACGAACTTTGTACTTTGCTATGAAGTTCCACCAGGAATGAGTTTTCATGCAAGAACTGTCTATTTCAACTAAATTGATCCATCCAAAACGAACTTTGTACTTTGCTATGAAGTTCCACCAGGAATGAGTTTTTATGCAAAAACTGTCTATTTCAACAAACTTTGTCCATCCAAAACGAACTTTGTACTTTGCTATGAAGTTCCACCAGGAATGAGTTTTTATGCAAAAACTGTCTATTCCAACTAACTTTGTCCATCCGATTCGAACTTTGTACTTTGCTATGAAGTTCCACCAGGAATGAGTTTTCATGCAAAAACTGTCTATTTCAACTAACTTTGTCCATCCAAAACGAACTTTGTACTTTGCTATGAAGTTCCACCAGGAATGAGTTTTCATGCAAAAACTGTCTATTTCAACTAACTTTGTCCATCCAAAACGAACTTTGTACTTTGCTATGAAGTTCTACCAGGAATGAGTTTTCATGCAAAAACTGTCTATTTCAACTTAATTCGTCCATCCGATACGAACTTTGTACTTTGCTATGAAGTTCTACCAGGAATGAGTTTTCATGCAAGAACTGTCTATTTCAACTAACTTTGTCCATCCAAAACGAACTTTGTACTTTGCTATGAAGTTCCACCAGGAATGAGTTTTCATGCAAGAACTGTCTATTTCAACTAAATTGAATAATCCAAAACGAACTTTGTACTTTGCTATGAAGTTCCACCAGGAATGAGTTTTTATGCAAAAACTGTCTATTCCAACTAACTTTGTCCATCCGATTCGAACTTTGTACTTTGCTATGAAGTTCCACCAGGAATGAGTTTTCATGCAAAAACTGTCTATTTCAACTAACTTTGTCCATCCAAACGAACTTTGTACTTTGCTATGAAGTTCCACCAGGAATGAGTTTTCATGCAAAAACTGTCTATTTCAACTAAATTGATCCATCCAAAACGAACTTTGTACTTTGCTATGAAGTTCTACCAGGAATGAGTTTTCATGCAAAAACTGTCTATTTCAACTTAATTCGTCCATCCGATACGAACTTTGTACTTTGCTATGAAGTTCTACCAGGAATGAGTTTTCATGCAAGAACTGTCTATTTCAACTAACTTTGTCCATCCAAAACGAACTTTGTACTTTGCTATGAAGTTCCACCAGGAATGAGTTTTTATGCAAAAACTGTCTATTTCAACTAACTTTGTCCATCCGATTCGAACTTTGTACTTTGCTATGAAGTTCCACCAGGAATGAGTTTTCATGCAAAAACTGTCTATTTCAACTAAATTGATCCATCCAAAACGAACTTTGTACTTTGCTATGAAGTTCCACCAGGAATGAGTTTTTATGCAAAAACTGTCTATTCCAACTAACTTTGTCCATCCGATTCGAACTTTGTACTTTGCTATGAAGTTCCACCAGGAATGAGTTTTTATGCAAAAACTGTCTATTTCAACTAACTTTGTCCATCCGTTTCGAACTTTGTACTTTGCTATGAAGTTCCACCAGGAATGAGTTTTCATGCAAGAACTGTCTATTTCAACTAAATTGATCCATCCAAAACGAACTTTGTACTTTGCTATGAAGTTCCACCAGGAATGAGTTTTTATGCAAAAACTGTCTATTCCAACTAACTTTGTCCATCCGATTCGAACTTTGTACTTTGCTATGAAGTTCCACCAGGAATGAGTTTTCATGCAAAAACTGTCTATTTCAACTAACTTTGTCCATCCAAAACGAACTTTGTACTTTGCTATGAAGTTCCACCAGGAATGAGTTTTCATGCAAAAACTGTCTATTTCAACTAAATTGATCCATCCAAAACGAACTTTGTACTTTGCTATGAAGTTCCACCAGAAATGAGTTTTCATGCAAAAACTGTCTATTTCAACTTAATTCGTCCATCCGATACGAACTTTGTACTTTGCTATGAAGTTCTACCAGGAATGAGTTTTCATGCAAGAACTGTCTATTTCAACTAACTTTGTCCTTCCAAAACGAACTTTGTACTTTGCTATGAAGTTCCACCAGGAATGAGTTTTCATGCAAAAACTGTCTATTTCAACTAATTTTGTCCATCCAAAACGAACTTTGTACTTTGCTATGAAGTTCCACCAGGAATGAGTTTTCATGCAAAAACTGTCTATTTCAACTAACTTTGTCCATCCAAAACGAACTTTGTACTTTGCTATGAAGTTCCACCAGGAATGAGTTTTCATGCAAAAACTGTCTATTTCAACTAAATTGATCCATCCAAAACGAACTTTGTACTTTGCTATGAAGTTCCACCAGAAATGAGTTTTCATGCAAAAACTGTCTATTTCAACTTAATTCGTCCATCCGATACGAACTTTGTACTTTGCTATGAAGTTCTACCAGGAATGAGTTTTCATGCAAGAACTGTCTATTTCAACTAACTTTGTCCATCCAAAACGAACTTTGTACTTTGCTATGAAGTTCCACCAGGAATGAGTTTTTATGCAAAAACTGTCTATTCCAACTAACTTTGTCCATCCGATTCGAACTTTGTACTTTGCTATGAAGTTCCACCAGGAATGAGTTTTTATGCAAAAACTGTCTATTTCAACTAACTTTGTCCATCCGATTCGAACTTTGTACTTTGCTATGAAGTTCCACCAGGAATGAGTTTTCATGCAAGAACTGTCTATTTCAACTAAATTGATCCATCCAAAACGAACTTTGTACTTTGCTATGAAGTTCCACCAGGAATGAGTTTTTATGCAAAAACTGTCTATTCCAACTAACTTTGTCCATCCGATTCGAACTTTGTACTTTGCTATGAAGTTCCACTAGGAATGAGTTTTCATGCAAAAACTGTCTATTTCAACTAACTTTGTCCATCCAAAACGAACTTTGTACTTTGCTATGAAGTTCCACCAGGAATGAGTTTTCATGCAAGAACTGTCTATTTCAACTAAATTGATCCATCCGATACGAACTTTGTACTTTGCTATGAAGTTCCACCAGGAATGAGTTTTCATGCAAAAACTGTCTATTTCAACTTAATTCGTCCATCCGATACGAACTTTGTACTTTGCTATGAAGTTCTACCAGGAATGAGTTTTCATGCAAGAACTGTCTATTTCAACTAACTTTGTCCATCCAAAACGAACTTTGTACTTTGCTATGAAGTTCCACCAGGAATGAGTTTTTATGCAAAAACTGTCTATTTCAACTAACTTTGTCCATCCGATTCGAACTTTGTACTTTGCTATGAAGTTCCACCAGGAATGAGTTTTCATGCAAAAACTGTCTATTTCAACTAAATTGATCCATCCGATACGAACTTTGTACTTTGCTATGAAGTTCTACCAGGAATGAGTTTTCATGCAAGAACTGTCGATTTCAACTAAATTGATCCATCCGATACGAACTTTGTACTTTGCTATGAAGTTCCACCAGGAATGAGTTTTCATGCAAAAACTGTCTATTTCAACTAATTTTGTCCATCCAAAACGAACTTTGTACTTTGCTATGAAGTTCCACCAGGAATGAGTTTTCATGCAAGAACTGTCTATTTCAACTAAATTGATCCATCCAAAACGAACTTTGTACTTTGCTATGAAGTTCCACCAGGAATGAGTTTTTATGCAAAAACTGTCTATTCCAACTAACTTTGTCCATCCGATTCGAACTTTGTACTTTGTTGCTATGAAGTTCCACCAGGAATGAGTTTTCATGCAAAAACTGTCTATTTCAACTAAATTGATCCATCCAAAACGAACTTTGTACTTTGCTATGAAGTTCCACCAGGAATGAGTTTTTATGCAAAAACTGTCTATTTCAACTAAATTGATCCATCCAAAACGAACTTTGTACTTTGCTATGAAGTTCTACCAGGAATGAGTTTTCATGCAAGAACTGTCTATTTTAACTAACTTTGTCCATCCAAAACGAACTTTGTACTTTGCTATGAAGTTCCACCAGGAATGAGTTTTTATGCAAAAACTTTCTATTCCAACTAACTTTGTCCATCCAAAACGAACTTTGTACTTTGCTATGAAGTTCCACCAGGAATGAGTTTTTATGCAAAAACTGTCTATTTCAACTAACTTTGTCCATCCAAAACGAACTTTGTACTTTGCTATGAAGTTCCACCAGGAATGAGTTTTCATGCAAAAACTGTCTATTTCAACTAAATTCGTCCATCCGATACGAACTTTGTACTTTGCTATGAAGTTCTACCAGGAATGAGTTTTCATGCAAGAACTGTCTATTTCAACTAACTTTGTCCATCCAAAACGAACTTTGTACTTTGCTATGAAGTTCCACCAGGAATGAGTTTTCATACAAAAACTGTCTATTTCAACTAAATTGATCCATCCGATACGAACTTTGTACTTTGCTATGAAGTTCTACCAGGAATGAGTTTTCATGCAAGAACTGTCTATTTCAACTAACTTTGTCCATCCGATTCGAACTTTGTACTTTGCTATGAAGTTCCACCAGGAATGAGTTTTCATGCAAAAACTGTCTATTTCAACTAAATTGATCCATCCGATACGAACTTTGTACTTTGCTATGAAGTTCTACCAGGAATGAGTTTTCATGCAAGAACTGTCTATTTCAACTAAATTGATCCATCCGATACAAACTTTGTACTTTGCTATGAAGTTCCACCAGGAATGAGTTTTCATGCAAAAACTGTCTATTTCAACTAACTTTGTCCATCCAAAACGAACTTTGTACTTTGCTATGAAGTTCCACCAGGAATGAGTTTTCATGCAAGAACTGTCTATTTCAACTAAATTGATCCATCCAAAACGAACTTTGTACTTTGCTATGAAGTTCCACCAGGAATGAGTTTTCATGCAAAAACTGTCTATTTCAACTAATTTTGTCCATCCAAAACGAACTTTGTACTTTGCTATGAAGTTCCACCAGGAATGAGTTTTCATGCAAGAACTGTCTATTTCAACTAAATTGATCCATCCAAAACGAACTTTGTACTTTGCTATGAAGTTCCACCAGGAATGAGTTTTCATGCAAAAACTGTCTATTTCAACTAAATTGATCCATCCGATACGAACTTTGTACTTTGCTATGAAGTTCTACCAGGAATGAGTTTTCATGCAAGAACTGTCTATTCCAACTAACTTTGTCCATCCGATTCGAACTTTGTACTTTGCTATGAAGTTCCACCAGGAATGAGTTTTCATGCAAAAACTGTCTATTTCAACTAATTTTGTCCATCCAAAACGAACTTTGTACTTTGCTATGAAGTTCCACCAGGAATGAGTTTTCATGCAAGAACTGTCTATTTCAACTAAATTGATCCATCCGATACGAACTTTGTACTTTGCTATGAAGTTCCACCAGGAATGAGTTTTCATGCAAAAACTGTCTATTTCAACTAATTTTGTCCATCCAAAACGAACTTTGTACTTTGCTATGAAGTTCCACCAGGAATGAGTTTTCATGCAAAAACTGTCTATTCCAACTAACTTTGTCCATCCGATTCGAACTTTGTACTTTGCTATGAAGTTCCACCAGGAATGAGTTTTCATGCAAAAACTGTCTATTTCAACTAACTTTGTCCATCCAAAACGAACTTTGTACTTTGCTATGAAGTTCCACCAGGAATGAGTTTTCATGCAAAAACTGTCTATTTCAACTAAATTGATCCATCCAAAACGAACTTTGTACTTTGCTATGAAGTTCCACCAGAAATGAGTTTTCATGCAAAAACTGTCTATTTCAACTTAATTCGTCCATCCGATACGAACTTTGTACTTTGCTATGAAGTTCTACCAGGAATGAGTTTTCATGCAAGAACTGTCTATTTCAACTAACTTTGTCCATCCAAAACGAACTTTGTACTTTGCTATGAAGTTCCACCAGGAATGAGTTTTTATGCAAAAACTGTCTATTTCAACTAACTTTGTCCATCCAAAACGAACTTTGTACTTTGCTATGAAGTTCCACCAGGAATGAGTTTTCATGCAAAAATTGTCTATTTCAACTAAATTGATCCATCCAAAACGAACTTTGTACTTTGCTATGAAGTTCCACCAGGAATGAGTTTTCATGCAAAAACTGTCTATTTCAACTGACTTTGTCCATCCAAAACGAACTTTGTACTTTGCTATGAAGTTCCACCAGGAATGAGTTTTCATGCAAAAACTGTCTATTTCAACTAACTTTGTCCATCCAAAACGAACTTTGTACTTTGCTATGAAGTTCCACCAGGAATGAGTTTTCATGCAAAAACTGTCTATTTCAACTAACTTTGTCCATCCAAAACGAACTTTGTACTTTGCTATGAAGTTCCACCAGGAATGAGTTTTCATGCAAAAACTGTCTATTTCAACTAAATTGATCCATCCAAAACGAACTTTGTACTTTGCTATGAAGTTCCACCAGGAATGAGTTTTTATGCAAAAACTGTCTATTTCAACTAACTTTGTCCATCCAAAACGAACTTTGTACTTTGCTATGAAGTTCCACCAGGAATGAGTTTTCATGCAAAAACTGTCTATTTCAACTAAATTGATCCATCCAAAACGAACTTTGTACTTTGCTATGAAGTTCCACCAGGAATGAGTTTTCATGCAAAAACTGTCTATTTCAACTGACTTTGTCCATCCAAAACGAACTTTGTACTTTGCTATGAAGTTCCACCAGGAATGAGTTTTCATGCAAAAACTGTCTATTTCAACTAACTTTGTCCATCCAAAACGAACTTTGTACTTTGCTATGAAGTTCCACCAGGAATGAGTTTTCATGCAAAAACTGTCTATTTCAACTAACTTTGTCCATCCAAAACGAACTTTGTACTTTGCTATGAAGTTCCACCAGGAATGAGTTTTCATGCAAAAACTGTCTATTTCAACTAAATTGATCCATCCAAAACGAACTTTGTACTTTGCTATGAAGTTCCACCAGGAATGAGTTTTCATGCAAAAACTGTCTATTTCAACTAACTTTGTCCATCCAAAACGAACTTTGTACTTTGCTATGAAGTTCCACCAGGAATGAGTTTTCATGCAAAAACTGTCTATTTCAACTGACTTTGTCCATCCAAAACGAACTTTGTACTTTGCTATGAAGTTCCACCAGGAATGAGTTTTCATGCAAAAACTGTCTATTTCAACTAACTTTGTCCATCCAAAACGAACTTTGTACTTTGCTATGAAGTTCCACCAGGAATGAGTTTTCATGCAAAAACTGTCTATTTCAACTAACTTTGTCCATCCAAAACGAACTTTGTACTTTGCTATGAAGTTCCACCAGGAATGAGTTTTCATGCAAAAACTGTCTATTTCAACTAAATTGATCCATCCAAAACGAACTTTGTACTTTGCTATGAAGTTCCACCAGGAATGAGTTTTCATGCAAAAACTGTCTATTTCAACTGACTTTGTCCATCCAAAACGAACTTTGTACTTTGCTATGAAGTTCCACCAGGAATGAGTTTTCATGCAAAAACTGTCTATTTCAACTAACTTTGTCCATCCAAAACGAACTTTGTACTTTGCTATGAAGTTCCACCTGGAATGAGTTTTCATGCAAAAACTGTCTATTTCAACTAACTTTGTCCATCCAAAACGAACTTTGTACTTTGCTATGAAGTTCCACCAGGAATGAGTTTTCATGCAAAAACTGTCTATTTCAACTAAATTGATCCATCCAAAACGAACTTTGTACTTTGCTATGAAGTTCCACCAGGAATGAGTTTTTATGCAAAAACTGTCTATTTCAACTGACTTTGTCCATCCAAAACGAACTTTGTACTTTGCTATTAAGTTCCACCAGGAATGAGTTTTCATGCAAAAACTGTCTATTTCAACTAACTTTGTCCATCCAAAACGAACTTTGTACTTTGCTATGAAGTTCCACCAGGAATGAGTTTTCATGCAAAAACTGTCTATTTCAACTAACTTTGTCCATCCAAAACGAACTTTGTACTTTGCTATGAAGTTCCACCAGGAATGAGTTTTCATGCAAAAACTGTCTATTTCAACTAACTTTGTCCATCCAAAACGAACTTTGTACTTTGCTATGAAGTTCCACCAGGAATGAGTTTTCATGCAAAAACTGTCTATTTCAACTAACTTTGTCCATCCAAAACGAACTTTGTACTTTGCTATGAAGTTCCACCTGGAATGAGTTTTCATGCAAAAACTGTCTATTTCAACTAACTTTGTCCATCCAAAACGAACTTTGTACTTTGCTATGAAGTTCCACCAGGAATGAGTTTTCATGCAAAAACTGTCTATTTCAACTAAATTGATCCATCCAAAACGAACTTTGTACTTTGCTATGAAGTTCCACCAGGAATGAGTTTTCATGCAAAAACTGTCTATTTCAACTAACTTTGTCCATCCAAAACGAAGTTTGTACTTTGATATGAAGTTCCACCAGAAGTGTGTTTTCATACAAAAACTGTTAATTACAACTAACTTTGTCCATCCAAAACGAACTTTGTACTTTGATATGAAGTTCCACCAGAAGTGTGTTTTCATACAAAAACTGTTAATTACAACTAACTTTGTCCATCCAAAACGAACTTTGTACTTTGCTATGAAGTTCCACCAGAAGTGTGTTTTCATACAAAAACTGTTAATTACAACTAACTTTGTCCATCCAAAACGAACTTTGTACTTTGATATGAAGTTCCACCAGAAGTGTGTTTTCATACAAAAACTGTTAATTACAACTAACTTTGTCCATCCAAAACGAACTTTGTACTTTGATATGAAGTTCCACCAGAAGTGTGTTTTCATACAAAAACTGTTAATTACAACTAACTTTGTCCATCCAAAACGAACTTTGTACTTTGCTATGAAGTTCCACCAGAAGTGTGTTTTCATACAAAAACTGTTAATTACAACTAACTTTGTCCATCCGATTCGAACTTTGTACTTTGCTATGAAGTTCCACCAGAAGTGTGTTTTCATACAAAAACTGTTAATTACAACTAACTTTGTCCATCCAAAACGAACTTTGTACTTTGCTATGAAGTTCCACCAGGAATGAGTTTTCATGCAAAAACTGTCTATTTCAACTAACTTTGTCCATCCAAAATGAACTTTGTACTTTGCTATGAAGTTCCACCAGGAATGAGTTTTCATGCAAAAACTGTCTATTTCAACTAACTTTGTCCATCCAAAACGAACTTTGTACTTTGCTATGAAGTTCCACCAGGAATGAGTTTTCATGCAAAAACTGTCTATTTCAACTAAATTGATCCATCCAAAACGAACTTTGTACTTTGCTATGAAGTTCCACCAGGAATGAGTTTTTATGCAAAAACTGTCTATTTCAACTAACTTTGTCCATCCAAAACGAACTTTGTACTTTGCTCTGAAGTTCCACCAGGAATGAGTTTTCATGCAAAAACTGTCTATTTCAACTTAATTCGTCCATCCAAAACGAACTTTGTACTTTGCTATGAAGTTCCACCAGGAATGAGTTTTCATGCAAAAACTGTATATTTCAACTAACTTTGTCCATCCAAAACGAACTTTGTACTTTGCTATGAAGTTCCACCAGGAATGAGTTTTCATGCAAAAACTGTCTATTTCAACTAAATTGATCCATCCAAAACGAACTTTGTACTTTGCTATGAAGTTCCACCAGGAATGAGTTTTCATGCAAAAACTGTCTATTTCAACTAACTTTGTCCATCCAAAACGAACTTTGTACTTTGCTATGAAGTTCCACCAGGAATGAGTTTTCATGCAAAAACTGTCTATTTCAACTAACTTTGTCCATCCAAAACGAACTTTGTACTTTGCTATGAAGTTCCACCAGGAATGAGTTTTCATGCAAAAACTGTCTATTTCAACTAAATTGATCCATCCAAAACGAACTTTGTACTTTGCTATGAAGTTCCACCAGGAATGAGTTTTCATGCAAAAACTGTCTATTTCAACTAACTTTGTCCATCCAAAACGAACTTTGTACTTTGCTATGAAGTTCCACCAGGAATGAGTTGTCATGCAAAAACTGTCTATTTCAACTAACTTTGTCCATCCAAAACGAACTTTGTACTTTGCTATGAAGTTCCACCAGGAATGAGTTTTCATGCAAAAACTGTCTATTTCAACTAACTTTGTCCATCCAAAACGAACTTTGTACTTTGCTATGAAGTTCCACCAGGAATGAGTTTTTATGCAAAAACTGTCTATTTCAACTAAATTGATCCATCCAAAACGAACTTTGTACTTTGCTATGAAGTTCCACCTGGAAGGAGTTTTCATGCAAAAACTGTCTATTTCAACTTAATTCGTCCATCCAAAACGAACTTTGTACTTTGCTATGAAGTTCCACCAGGAATGAGTTTTCATGCAAAAACTGTCTATTTCAACTAACTTTGTCCATCCAAAACGAACTTTGTACTTTGCTATGAAGTTCCACCAGGAATGAGTTTTCATGCAAAAACTGTCTATTTCAACTAACTTTGTCCATCCAAAACGAACTTTGTACTTTGCTATGAAGTTCCACCAGGAATGAGTTTTCATGCAAAAACTGTCTATTTCAACTAACTTTGTCCATCCAAAACGAACTTTGTACTTTGCTATGAAGTTCCACCAGGAATGAGTTTTTATGCAAAAACTGTCTATTTCAACTAAATTGATCCATCCAAAACGAACTTTGTACTTTGCTATGAAGTTCCACCAGGAATGAGTTTTCATGCAAAAACTGTCTATTTCAACTAACTTTGTCCATCCAAAACGAACTTTGTACTTTGCTATGAAGTTCCACCTGGAATGAGTTTTCATGCAAAAACTGTTCATTACAACTAACTTTGTCCATCCAAAACGAACTTTGTACTTTGCTATGAAGTTCCACCTGGAATGAGTTTTCATGCAAAAACTGTCTATTTCAACTAAATTGATCCATTCAAAACGAACTTTGTACTTTGCTATGAAGTTCCACCAGGAATGAGTTTTTATGCAAAAACTGTCTATTTCAACTAACTTTGTCCATCCAAAACGAACTTTGTACTTTGCTATGAAGTTCCACCAGGAATGAGTTTTTATGCAAAAACTGTCTATTTCAACTAAATTGATCCATCCAAAACGAACTTTGTACTTTGCTATGAAGTTCCACCTGGAATGAGTTTTCATGCAAAAACTGTCTATTTCAACTAACTTTGTCCATCCAAAACGAACTTTGTACTTTGCTATGAAGTTCCACCAGGAATGAGTTTTCATGCAAAAACTGTCTATTTCAACTAAATTGATCCATCCAAAACGAACTTTGTACTTTGCTATGAAGTTCCACCAGGAATGAGTTTTCATGCAAAAACTGTCTATTTCAACTAAATTGATCCATCCAAAACGAACTTTGTACTTTGCTATGAAGTTCCACCAGGAATGAGTTTTCATGCAAAAACTGTCTATTTCAACTGACTTTGTCCATCCAAAACGAACTTTGTACTTTGCTATGAAGTTCCACCAGGAATGAGTTTTCATGCAAAAACTGTCTATTTCAACTTAATTCGTCCATCCAAAACGAACTTTGTACTTTGCTATGAAGTTCCACCAGGAATGAGTTTTCATGCAAAAACTGTCTATTTCAACTAAATTGATCCATCCAAAACGAACTTTGTACTTTGCTATGAAGTTCCACCAGGAATGAGTTTTCATGCAAAAACTGTCTATTTCAACTAACTTTGTCCATCCAAAACGAACTTTGTACTTTGCTATGAAGTTCCACCAGGAATGAGTTTTCATGCAAAAACTGTCTATTTCAACTAAATTGATCCATCCAAAACGAACTTTGTACTTTGCTATGAAGTTCCACCAGGAATGAGTTTTCATGCAAAAACTGTCTATTTCAACTAACTTTGTCCATCCAAAACGAACTTTGTACTTTGCTATGAAGTTCCACCAGGAATGAGTTTTCATGCAAAAACTGTCTATTTCAACTAACTTTGTCCATCCAAAACGAACTTTGTACTTTGCTATGAAGTTCCACCAGGAATGAGTTTTCATGCAAAAACTGTCTATTTCAACTAACTTTGTCCATCCAAAACGAACTTTGTACTTTGCTATGAAGTTCCACCAGGAATGAGTTTTCATGCAAAAACTGTCTATTTCAACTAACTTTGTCCATCCAAAACGAACTTTGTACTTTGCTATGAAGTTCCACCAGGAATGAGTTTTCATGCAAAAACTGTCTATTTCAACTAACTTTGTCCATCCAAAACGAACTTTGTACTTTGCTATGAAGTTCCACCAGGAATGAGTTTTCATGCAAAAACTGTCTATTTCAACTAACTTTGTCCATCCAAAACGAACTTTGTACTTTGCTATGAAGTTCCACCTGGAATGAGTTTTCATGCAAAAACTGTCTATTTCAACTAACTTTGTCCATCCAAAACGAACTTTGTACTTTGCTATGAAGTTCCACCAGGAATGAGTTTTCATGCAAAAACTGTCTATTTCAACTAACTTTGTCCATCCAAAACGAACTTTGTACTTTGCTATGAAGTTCCACCAGGAATGAGTTTTCATGCAAAAACTGTCTATTTCAACTAACTTTGTCCATCCAAAACGAACTTTGTACTTTGCTATGAAGTTCCACCAGGAATGAGTTTTCATGCAAAAACTGTCTATTTCAACTAACTTTGTCCATCCAAAACGAACTTTGTACTTTGCTATGAAGTTCCACCAGGAATGAGTTTTCATGCAAAAACTGTTTATTTCAACTAACTTTGTCCATCCAAAACGAAGTTTGTACTTTGATATGAAGTTCCACCAGAAGTGTGTTTTCATACAAAAACTGTTAATTACAACTAACTTTGTCCATCCAAAACGAACTTTGTACTTTGATATGAAGTTCCACCAGAAGTGTGTTTTCATACAAAAACTGTTAATTACAACTAACTTTGTCCATCCAAAACGAACTTTGTACTTTGCTATGAAGTTCCACCAGAAGTGTGTTTTCATACAAAAACTGTTAATTACAACTAACTTTGTCCATCCAAAACGAACTTTGTACTTTGCTATGAAGTTCCACCAGGAATGAGTTTTCATGCAAAAACTGTCTATTTCAACTAACTTTGTCCATCCAAAACGAACTTTGTACTTTGCTATGAAGTTCCACCAGGAATGAGTTTTCATGCAAAAACTGTCTATTTCAACTAACTTTGTCCATCCAAAACGAACTTTGTACTTTGCTATGAAGTTCCACCAGGAATGAGTTTTCATGCAAAAACTGTCTATTTCAACTAAATTGATCCATCCAACACGAACTTTGTACTTTGCTATGAAGTTCCACCAGGAATGAGTTTTTATGCAAAAACTGTCTATTTCAACTAACTTTGTCCATCCAAAACGAACTTTGTACTTTGCTATGAAGTTCCACCAGGAATGAGTTTTCATGCAAAAACTGTCTATTTCAACTTAATTCGTCCATCCAAAACGAACTTTGTACTTTGCTATGAAGTTCCACCAGGAATGAGTTTTCATGCAAAAACTGTCTATTTCAACTAACTTTGTCCATCCAAAACGAACTTTGTACTTTGCTATGAAGTTCCACCAGGAATGAGTTTTCATGCAAAAACTGTCTATTTCAACTAAATTGATCCATCCAAAACGAACTTTGTACTTTGCTATGAAGTTCCACCAGGAATGAGTTTTCATGCAAAAACTGTCTATTTCAACTAACTTTGTCCATCCAAAACGAACTTTGTACTTTGCTATGAAGTTCCACCAGGAATGAGTTTTCATGCAAAAACTGTCTATTTCAACTAACTTTGTCCATCCAAAACGAACTTTGTACTTTGCTATGAAGTTCCACCAGGAATGAGTTTTCATGCAAAAACTGTCTATTTCAACTAACTTTGTCCATCCAAAACGAACTTTGTACTTTGCTATGAAGTTCCACCAGGAATGAGTTTTCATGCAAAAACTGTCTATTTCAACTAACTTTGTCCATCCAAAACGAACTTTGTACTTTGCTATGAAGTTCCACCAGGAATGAGTTTTCATGCAAAAACTGTCTATTTCAACTAACTTTGTCCATCCAAAACGAACTTTGTACTTTGCTATGAAGTTCCACCAGGAATGAGTTTTCATGCAAAAACTGTCTATTTCAACTAACTTTGTCCATCCAAAACGAACTTTGTACTTTGCTATGAAGTTCCACCAGGAATGAGTTTTCATGCAAAAACTGTCTATTTCAACTAACTTTGTCCATCCAAAACGAACTTTGTACTTTGCTATGAAGTTCCACCAGGAATGAGTTTTTATGCAAAAACTGTCTATTTCAACTAAATTGATCCATCCAAAACGAACTTTGTACTTTGCTATGAAGTTCCACCTGGAAGGAGTTTTCATGCAAAAACTGTCTATTTCAACTAACTTTGTCCATCCAAAACGAACTTTGTACTTTACTATGAAGTTCCACCAGGAATGAGTTTTCATACAAAAACTGTCTATTTCAACTTAATTCGTCCATCCAAAACGAACTTTGTACTTTGCTATGAAGTTCCACCAGGAATGAGTTTTTATGCAAAAACTGTCTATTTCAACTTAATTCGTCCATCCAAAACGAACTTTGTACTTTGCTATGAAGTTCCACCAGGAATGAGTTTTCATGCAAAAACTGTCTATTTCAACTAACTTTGTCCATCCAAAACGAACTTTGTACTTTGCTATGAAGTTCCACCAGGAATGAGTTTTCATGCAAAAACTGTCTATTTCAACTAACTTTGTCCATCCAAAACGAACTTTGTACTTTGCTATGAAGTTCCACCAGGAATGAGTTTTCATGCAAAAACTGTCTATTTCAACTAAATTGATCCATCCAAAACGAACTTTGTACTTTGCTATGAAGTTCCACCAGGAATGAGTTTTCATGCAAAAACTGTCTATTTCAACTAACTTTGTCCATCCAAAACGAACTTTGTACTTTGCTATGAAGTTCCACCAGGAATGAGTTTTCATACAAAAACTGTCTATTTCAACTTAATTCGTCCATCCAAAACGAACTTTGTACTTTGCTATGAAGTTCCACCAGGAATGAGTTTTCATGCAAAAACTGTCTATTTCAACTAACTTTGTCCATCCAAAACGAACTTTGTACTTTGCTATGAAGTTCCACCAGGAATGAGTTTTCATGCAAAAACTGTCTATTTCAACTAACTTTGTCCATCCAAAACGAACTTTGTACTTTGCTATGAAGTTCCACCAGGAATGAGTTTTCATGCAAAAACTGTCTATTTCAACTAAATTGATCCATCCAAAACGAACTTTGTACTTTGCTATGAAGTTCCACCTGGAAGGAGTTTTCATGCAAAAACTGTCTATTTCAACTAACTTTGTCCATCCAAAACGAACTTTGTACTTTACTATGAAGTTCCACCAGGAATGAGTTTTCATACAAAAACTGTCTATTTCAACTTAATTCGTCCATCCAAAACGAACTTTGTACTTTGCTATGAAGTTCCACCAGGAATGAGTTTTTATGCAAAAACTGTCTATTTCAACTAACTTTGTCCATCCAAAACGAACTTTGTACTTTGCTATGAAGTTCCACCAGGAATGAGTTTTCATGCAAAAACTGTCTATTTCAACTAACTTTGTCCATCCAAAACGAACTTTGTACTTTGCTATGAAGTTCCACCAGGAATGAGTTTTCATGCAAAAACTGTCTATTTCAACTAACTTTGTCCATCCAAAACGAACTTTGTACTTTGCTATGAAGTTCCACCAGGAATGAGTTTTCATGCAAAAACTGTCTATTTCAACTAACTTTGTCCATCCAAAACGAAGTTTGTACTTTGATATGAAGTTCCACCAGAAGTGTGTTTTCATACAAAAACTGTTAATTACAACTAACTTTGTCCATCCAAAACGAACTTTGTACTTTGATATGAAGTTCCACCAGAAGTGTGTTTTCATACAAAAACTGTTAATTACAACTAACTTTGTCCATCCAAAACGAACTTTGTACTTTGCTATGAAGTTCCACCAGAAGTGTGTTTTCATACAAAAACTGTTAATTACAACTAACTTTGTCCATCCAAAACGAACTTTGTACTTTGCTATGAAGTTCCACCAGGAATGAGTTTTCATGCAAAAACTGTCTATTTCAACTAACTTTGTCCATCCAAAACGAACTTTGTACTTTGCTATGAAGTTCCACCAGGAATGAGTTTTCATGCAAAAACTGTCTATTTCAACTAAATTGATCCATCCAAAACGAACTTTGTACTTTGCTATGAAGTTCCACCAGGAATGAGTTTTTATGCAAAAACTGTCTATTTCAACTAACTTTGTCCATCCAAAACGAACTTTGTACTTTGCTATGAAGTTCCACCAGGAATGAGTTTTCATGCAAAAACTGTCTATTTCAACTTAATTCGTCCATCCAAAACGAACTTTGTACTTTGCTATGAAGTTCCACCAGGAATGAGTTTTCATGCAAAAACTGTCTATTTCAACTAACTTTGTCCATCCAAAACGAACTTTGTACTTTGCTATGAAGTTCCACCAGGAATGAGTTTTCATGCAAAAACTGTCTATTTCAACTAAATTGATCCATCCAAAACGAACTTTGTACTTTGCTATTAAGTTCCACCAGGAATGAGTTTTTATGCAAAAACTGTCTATTTCAACTTAATTCGTCCATCCAAAACGAACTTTGTACTTTGCTATGAAGTTCCACCAGGAATGAGTTTTCATGCAAAAACTGTCTATTTCAACTAAATTGATCCATCCAAAACGAACTTTGTACTTTGCTATGAAGTTCCACCAGGAATGAGTTTTCATGCAAAAACTGTCTATTTCAACTAACTTTGTCCATCCAAAACGAACTTTGTACTTTGCTATGAAGTTCCACCAGGAATGAGTTTTCATGCAAAAACTGTCTATTTCAACTAACTTTGTCCATCCAAAACGAACTTTGTACTTTGCTATGAAGTTCCACCAGGAATGAGTTTTCATGCAAAAACTGTCTATTTCAACTAACTTTGTCCATCCAAAACGAACTTTGTACTTTGCTATGAAGTTCCACCAGAAGTGTGTTTTCATACAAAAACTGTTAATTACAACTAACTTTGTCCATCCAAAACGAACTTTGTACTTTGCTATGAAGTTCCACCAGGAATGAGTTTTCATGCAAAAACTGTCTATTTCAACTAACTTTGTCCATCCAAAACGAACTTTGTACTTTGCTATGAAGTTCCACCAGGAATGAGTTTTCATGCAAAAACTGTCTATTTCAACTAAATTGATCCATCCAAAACGAACTTTGTACTTTGCTATTAAGTTCCACCAGGAATGAGTTTTTATGCAAAAACTGTCTATTTCAACTTAATTCGTCCATCCAAAACGAACTTTGTACTTTGCTATGAAGTTCCACCAGGAATGAGTTTTCATGCAAAAACTGTCTATTTCAACTAACTTTGTCCATCCAAAACGAACTTTGTACTTTGCTATGAAGTTCCACCAGGAATGAGTTTTCATGCAAAAACTGTCTATTTCAACTAACTTTGTCCATCCAAAACGAACTTTGTACTTTGCTATGAAGTTCCACCAGGAATGAGTTTTCATGCAAAAACTGTCTATTTCAACTAACTTTGTCCATCCAAAACGAACTTTGTACTTTGCTATGAAGTTCCACCAGGAATGAGTTTTCATGCAAAAACTGTCTATTTCAACTAACTTTGTCCATCCAAAACGAACTTTGTACTTTGCTATGAAGTTCCACCAGGAATGAGTTTTCATGCAAAAACTGTCTATTTCAACTAACTTTGTCCATCCAAAACGAACTTTGTACTTTGCTATGAAGTTCCACCAGGAATGAGTTTTCATGCAAAAACTGTCTATTTCAACTAACTTTGTCCATCCAAAACGAACTTTGTACTTTGCTATGAAGTTCCACCAGGAATGAGTTTTCATGCAAAAACTGTCTATTTCAACTAACTTTGTCCATCCAAAACGAACTTTGTACTTTGCTATGAAGTTCCACCAGGAATGAGTTTTCATGCAAAAACTGTCTATTTCAACTAACTTTGTCCATCCAAAACGAACTTTGTACTTTGCTATGAAGTTCCACCAGGAATGAGTTTTTATGCAAAAACTGTCTATTTCAACTAAATTGATCCATCCAAAACGAACTTTGTACTTTGCTATGAAGTTCCACCTGGAAGGAGTTTTCATGCAAAAACTGTCTATTTCAACTAACTTTGTCCATCCAAAACGAACTTTGTACTTTACTATGAAGTTCCACCAGGAATGAGTTTTTATGCAAAAACTGTCTATTTCAACTAAATTGATCCATCCAAAACGAACTTTGTACTTTGCTAAGAAGTTCCACCTGGAAGGAGTTTTCATGCAAAAACTGTCTATTTCAACTAACTTTGTCCATCCAAAACGAACTTTGTACTTTACTATGAAGTTCCACCAGGAATGAGTTTTCATGCAAAAACTGTCTATTTCAACTAACTTTGTCCATCCAAAACGAACTTTGTACTTTGCTATGAAGTTCCACCAGGAATGAGTTTTTATGCAAAAACTGTCTATTTCAACTAAATTGATCCATCCAAAACGAACTTTGTACTTTGCTATGAAGTTCCACCTGGAAGGAGTTTTCATGCAAAAACTGTCTATTTCAACTAACTTTGTCCATCCAAAACGAACTTTGTACTTTACTATGAAGTTCCACCAGGAAAGAGTTTTCATGCAAAAACTGTCTATTTCAACTAACTTTGTCCATCCAAAACGAACTTTGTACTTTACTATGAAGTTCCACCAGGAATGAGTTTTCATGCAAAAACTGTCTATTTCAACTAACTTTGTCCATCCAAAACGAACTTTGTACTTTGCTATGAAGTTCCACCAGGAATGAGTTTTTATGCAAAAACTGTCTATTTCAACTAAATTGATCCATCCAAAACGAACTTTGTACTTTGCTATGAAGTTCCACCTGGAAGGAGTTTTCATGCAAAAACTGTCTTTTTCAACCAACTTTGTCCATCCAAAACGAACTTTGTACTTTACTATGAAGTTCCACCAGGAATGAGTTTTCATGCAAAAACTGTCTATTTCAACTAACTTTGTCCATCCGATTCGAACTTTGTACTTTGCTATGAAGTTCCACCAGAAGTGTGTTTTCATACAAAAACTGTTAATTACAACTAACTTTGTCCATCCAAAACGAACTTTGTACTTTGCTATGAAGTTCCACCTGGAAGGAGTTTTCATGCAAAAACTGTCTATTTCAACTAACTTTGTCCATCCAAAACGAACTTTGTACTTTGCTATGAAGTTCCACCAGGAATGAGTTTTCATGCAAAAACTGTCTATTTCAACTAACTTTGTCCATCCAAAACGAACTTTGTACTTTACTATGAAGTTCCACCAGGAAAGAGTTTTCATGCAAAAACTGTCTATTTCAACTAACTTTGTCCATCCAAAACGAACTTTGTAATTTACTATGAAGTTCCACCAGGAATGAGTTTTCATGCAAAAACTGTCTATTTCAACTAACTTTGTCCATCCAAAACGAACTTTGTACTTTGCTATGAAGTTCCACCAGGAATGAGTTTTTATGCAAAAACTGTCTATTTCAACTAAATTGATCCATCCAAAACGAACTTTGTACTTTGCTATGAAGTTCCACCTGGAAGGAGTTTTCATGCAAAAACTGTCTATTTCAACCAACTTTGTCCATCCAAAACGAACTTTGTACTTTACTATGAAGTTCCACCAGGAATGAGTTTTCATGCAAAAACTGTCTATTTCAACTAACTTTGTCCATCCGATTCGAACTTTGTACTTTGCTATAAAGTTCCACCAGAAGTGTGTTTTCATACAAAAACTGTTAATTACAACTAACTTTGTCCATCCAAAACGAACTTTGTACTTTGCTATGAAGTTCCACCTGGAAGGAGTTTTCATGCAAAAACTGTCTATTTCAACTAACTTTGTCCATCCAAAACGAACTTTGTACTTTACTATGAAGTTCCACCAGGAATGAGTTTTCATGCAAAAACTGTCTATTTCAACTAACTTTGTCCATCCGATTCGAACTTTGTACTTTGCTATGAAGTTCCACCAGGAATGAGTTTTCATGCAAAAACTGTCTATTTCAACGAAATTGATCCATCCAAAACGAACTTTGTACTTTGCAATGAAGTTCCACCAGGAATGAGTTTTCATACAAAAACTGTCTATTTCAACTAACTTTGTCCATCCAAAACGAACTTTGTACTTTGCTATGAAGTTCCACCAGAAGTGTGTTTTCATACAAAAACTGTTAATTACAACTAACTTTGTCCATCCAAAACGAACTTTGTACTTTGATATGAAGTTCCACCAGAAGTGTGTTTTCATACAAAAACTGTTAATTACAACTAACTTTGTCCATCCAAAACGAACTTTGTACTTTGATATGAAGTTCCACCAGAAGTGTGTTTTCATACAAAAACTGTTAATTACAACTAACTTTGTCCATCCGATTCGAACTTTGTACTTTGCTATGAAGTTCCACCAGAAGTGTGTTTTCATACAAAAACTGTTAATTACAACTAACTTTGTCCATCCAAAACGAACTTTGTACTTTGCTATGAAGTTCCACCAGGAATGAGTTTTCATGCAAAAACTGTCTATTTCAACTAACTTTGTCCATCCAAAACGAACTTTGTACTTTGCTATGAAGTTCCACCAGGAATGAGTTTTCATGCAAAAACTGTCTATTTCAACTAACTTTGTCCATCCAAAACGAACTTTGTACTTTGCTATGAAGTTCCACCAGAAGTGTGTTTTCATACAAAAACTGTTAATTACAACTAACTTTGTCCATCCAAAACGAACTTTGTACTTTGATATGAAGTTCCACCAGAAGTGTGTTTTCATACAAAAACTGTCTATTTCAACTAACTTTGTCCATCCGATTCGAACTTTGTACTTTGCTATGAAGTTCCACCAGAAGTGTGTTTTCATACAAAAACTGTTAATTACAACTAACTTTGTCCATCCAAAACGAACTTTGTACTTTGCTATGAAGTTCCACCAGGAATGAGTTTTCATGCAAAAACTGTTTATTTCAACTAACTTTGTCCATCCAAAACGAACTTTGTACTTTGCTATGAAGTTCCACCAGGAATGAGTTTTCATGCAAAAACTGTCTATTTCAACTAAATTGATCCATCCAAAACGAACTTTGTACTTTGCAATGAAGTTCCACCAGGAATGAGTTTTCATACAAAAACTGTCTATTTCAACTAACTTTGTCCATCCAAAACGAACTTTGTACTTTGCTATGAAGTTCCACCAGAAGTGTGTTTTCATACAAAAACTGTTAATTACAACTAACTTTGTCCATCCAAAACGAACTTTGTACTTTGATATGAAGTTCCACCAGAAGTGTGTTTTCATACAAAAACTTTTAATTACAACTAACTTTGTCCATCCAAAACGAACTTTGTACTTTGATATGAAGTTCCACCAGAAGTGTGTTTTCATACAAAAACTGTTAATTACAACTAACTTTGTCCATCCGATTCGAACTTTGTACTTTGCTATGAAGTTCCACCAGAAGTGTGTTTTCATACAAAAACTGTTAATTACAACTAACTTTGTCCATCCAAAACGAACTTTGTACTTTGCTATGAAGTTCCACCAGGAATGAGTTTTCATGCAAAAACTGTCTATTTCAACTAACTTTGTCCATCCAAAACGAACTTTGTACTTTGCTATGAAGTTCCACCAGGAATGAGTTTTCATGCAAAAACTGTCTATTTCAACTAACTTTGTCCATCCAAAACGAACTTTGTACTTTGCTATGAAGTTCCACCAGAAGTGTGTTTTCATACAAAAACTGTTAATTACAACTAACTTTGTCCATCCAAAACGAACTTTGTACTTTGATATGAAGTTCCACCAGAAGTGTGTTTTCATACAAAAACTGTTAATTACAACTAACTTTGTCCATCCGATTCGAACTTTGTACTTTGCTATGAAGTTCCACCAGAAGTGTGTTTTCATACAAAAACTGTTAATTACAACTAACTTTGTCCATCCAAAACGAACTTTGTACTTTGCTATGAAGTTCCACCAGGAATGAGTTTTCATGCAAAAACTGTCTATTTCAACTAACTTTGTCCATCCAAAACGAACTTTGTACTTTGCTATGAAGTTCCACCAGGAATGAGTTTTCATGCAAAAACTGTCTATTTCAACTAAATTGATCCATCCAAAACGAACTTTGTACTTTGCAATGAAGTTCCACCAGGAATGAGTTTTCATACAAAAACTGTCTATTTCAACTAACTTTGTCCATCCAAAACGAACTTTGTACTTTGCTATGAAGTTCCACCAGAAGTGTGTTTTCATACAAAAACTGTTAATTACAACTAACTTTGTCCATCCAAAACGAACTTTGTACTTTGATATGAAGTTCCACCAGAAGTGTGTTTTCATGCAAAAACTGTCTATTTCAACTAACTTTGTCCATCCAAAACGAACTTTGTACTTTGCTATGAAGTTCCACCAGAAGTGTGTTTTCATACAAAAACTGTAAATTACAACTAACTTTGTCCATCCGATTCGAACTTTGTACTTTGCTATGAAGTTCCACCAGAAGTGTGTTTTCATACAAAAACTGTTAATTACAACTGACTTTGTCCATCCAAAACGAACTTTGTACTTTGCAATGAAGTTCCACCAGGAATGAGTTTTCATGCAAAAACTGTCTATTTCAACTAACTTTGTCCATCCAAAACGAACTTTGTACTTTGCTATGAAGTTCCACCAGGAATGAGTTTTCATGCAAAAACTGTCTATTTCAACTAACTTTGTCCATCCAAAACGAACTTTGTACTTTGCAATGAAGTTCCACCAGGAATGAGTTTTCATACAAAAACTGTCTATTTCAACTAACTTTGTCCATCCAAAACGAACTTTGTACTTTGCAATGAAGTTCCACCAGGAATGAGTTTTCATACAAAAACTGTTAATTACAACTAACTTTGTCCATCCAAAACGAACTTTGTACTTTGCAATGAAGTTCCACCAGGAATGAGTTTTTATGCAAAAACTGTCTATTTCAACTAAATTGATCCATCCAAAACGAACTTTGTACTTTGCTATGAAGTTCCACCAGAAGTGTGTTTTCATGCAAAAACTGTCTATTTCAACTAACTTTGTCCATCCAAAACGAACTTTGTACTTTGCTATGAAGTTCCACCAGAAGTGTGTTTTCATACAAAAACTGTTAATTACAACTAACTTTGTCCATCCAAAACGAACTTTGTACTTTGATATGAAGTTCCACCAGAAGTGTGTTTTCATGCAAAAACTGTCTATTTCAACTAACTTTGTCCATCCAAAACGAACTTTGTACTTTGCAATGAAGTTCCACCAGGAATGATTTTTCATGCAAAAACTGTCTATTTCAACTAACTTTGTCCATCCGATTCGAACTTTGTACTTTGCTATGAAGTTCCACCAGAAGTGTGTTTTCATACAAAAACTGTTAATTACAACTAACTTTGTCCATCCAAAACGAACTTTGTACTTTGCTATGAAGTTCCACCAGGAATGAGTTTTCATGCAAAAACTGTCTATTTCAACTAACTTTGTCCATCCAAAACGAACTTTGTACTTTGCTATGAAGTTCCACCAGAAGTGTGTTTTCATACAAAAACTGTTAATTACAACTAACTTTGTCCATCCAAAACGAACTTTGTACTTTGCTATGAAGTTCCACCAGGAATGAGTTTTCATGCAAAAACTGTCTATTTCAACTAACTTTGTCCATCCAAAACGAACTTTGTACTTTGCTATGAAGTTCCACCAGGAATGAGGTTTCATGCAAAAACTGTCTATTTCAACTAACTTTGTCCATCCAAAACGAACTTTGTACTTTGCAATGAAGTTCCACCAGGAATGAGTTTTTATGCAAAAACTGTCTATTTCAACTAAATTGATCCATCCAAAACGAACTTTGTACTTTGCTATGAAGTTCCACCAGAAGTGTGTTTTCATGCAAAAACTGTCTATTTCAACTAACTTTGTCCATCCAAAACGAACTTTGTACTTTGCTATGAAGTTCCACCAGAAGTGTGTTTTCATACAAAAACTGTAAATTACAACTAACTTTGTCCATCCGATTCGAACTTTGTACTTTGCTATGAAGTTCCACCAAAAGTGTGTTTTCATACAAAAACTGTTAATTACAACTAACTTTGTCCATCCAAAACGAACTTTGTACTTTGCAATGAAGTTCCACCAGGAATGAGTTTTCATACAAAAACTGTCTATTTCAACTAACTTTGTCCATCCAAAACGAACTTTGTACTTTGCTATGAAGTTCCACCAGAAGTGTGTTTTCATACAAAAACTGTTAATTACAACAAACTTTGTCCATCCAAAACGAACTTTGTACTTTGATATGAAGTTCCACCAGGAATGAGTTTTTATGCAAAAACTGTCTATTTCAACTAAATTGATCCATCCAAAACGAACTTTGTACTTTGCTATGAAGTTCCACCTGGAAGGAGTTTTCATGCAAAAACTGTCTATTTCAACTAACTTTGTCCATCCAAAACGAACTTTGTACTTTGCTATGAAGTTCCACCAGAAGTGTGTTTTCATACAAAAACTGTTAATTACAACTAACTTTGTCCATCCAAAACGAACTTTGTACTTTGCTATGAAGTTCCACCAGGAATGAGTTTTCATGCAAAAACTGTCTATTTCAACTAAATTGATCCATCCAAAACGAACTTTGTACTTTGCTATGAAGTTCCACCAGAAGTGTGTTTTCATGCAAAAACTGTCTATTTCAACTAACTTTGTCCATCCAAAACGAACTTTGTACTTTGCTATGAAGTTCCACCAGAAGTGTGTTTTCATACAAAAACTGTAAATTACAACTAACTTTGTCCATCCGATTCGAACTTTGTACTTTGGTATGAAGTTCCACCAAAAGTGTGTTTTCATACAAAAACTGTTAATAACAACTAACTTTGTCCATCCAAAACGAACTTTGTACTTTGCAATGAAGTTCCACCAGGAATGAGTTTTCATACAAAAACTGTCTATTTCAACTAACTTTGTCCATCCAAAACGAACTTTGTACTTTGCTATGAAGTTCCACCAGAAGTGTGTTTTCATACAAAAACTGTTAATTACAACTAACTTTGTCCATCCAAAACGAACTTTGTACTTTGATATGAAGTTCCACCAGGAATGAGTTTTTATGCAAAAACTGTCTATTTCAACTAAATTGATCCATCCAAAACGAACTTTGTTCGTTAATATGAAGTTCCACCAGGAATGAGTTTTCATGCAAAAACTGTCTATTTCAACTAACTTTGTCCATCCGATTCGAACTTTGTACTTTGCTATGAAGTTCCACCAGAAGTGTGTTTTCATACAAAAACTGTTAATTACAACTAACTTTGTCCATCCAAAACGAACTTTGTACTTTGCTATGAAGTTCCACCAGGAATGAGTTTTCATGCAAAAACTGTCTATTTCAACTAAATTGATCCATCCAAAACGAACTTTGTACTTTGCTATGAAGTTCCACCAGGAATGAGTTTTCATGCAAAAACTGTCTATTTCAACTAACTTTGTCCATCCAAAACGAACTTTGTACTTTGCTATGAAGTTCCACCAGAAGTGTGTTTTCATACAAAAACTGTTAATTACAACTAACTTTGTCCATCCAAAACGAACTTTGTACTTTGATATGAAGTTCCACCAGAAGTGTGTTTTCATACAAAAACTGTCTATTTCAACTAACTTTGTCCATCCGATTCGAACTTTGTACTTTGCTATGAAGTTCCACCAGAAGTGTGTTTTCATACAAAAACTGTTAATTACAACTAACTTTGTCCATCCAAAACGAACTTTGTACTTTGCTATGAAGTTCCACCAGGAATGAGTTTTCATGCAAAAACTGTCTATTTCAACTAACTTTGTCCATCCAAAACGAACTTTGTACTTTGCTATGAAGTTCCACCAGAAGTGTGTTTTCATACAAAAACTGTTAATTACAACTAACTTTGTCCATCCAAAACGAACTTTGTACTTTGCTATGAAGTTCCACCTGGAAGGAGTTTTCATGCAAAAACTGTCTATTTCAACTAACTTTGTCCATCCAAAACGAACTTTGTACTTTGCTATGAAGTTCCACCAGGAATGAGTTTTCATGCAAAAACTGTCTATTTCAACTAACTTTGTCCATCCAAAACGAACTTTGTACTTTGCTATGAAGTTCCACCAGAAGTGTGTTTTCATACAAAAACTGTTAATTACAACTAACTTTGTCCATCCAAAACGAACTTTGTACTTTGCTATGAAGTTCCACCTGGAAGGAGTTTTCATGCAAAAACTGTCTATTTCAACTAACTTTGTCCATCCAAAACGAACTTTGTACTTTGCTATGAAGTTCCACCAGAAGTGTGTTTTCATACAAAAACTGTTGATTACAACTAACTTTGTCCATCCAAAACGAACTTTGTACTTTGATATGAAGTTCCACCAGAAGTGTGTTTTCATACAAAAACTGTTAATTACAACTAACTTTGTCCATCCGATTCGAACTTTGTACTTTGCTATGAAGTTCCACCAGAAGTGTGTTTTCATACAAAAACTGTTAATTACAACTAACTTTGTCCATCCAAAACGAACTTTGTACTTTGCTATGAAGTTCCACCAGGAATGAGTTTTCATGCAAAAACTGTCTATTTCAACTAACTTTGTCCATCCAAAACGAACTTTGTACTTTGCTATGAAGTTCCACCAGGAATGAGTTTTCATGCAAAAACTGTCTATTTCAACTAACTTTGTCCATCCAAAACGAACTTTGTACTTTGCTATGAAGTTCCACCAGGAATGAGTTTTCATGCAAAAACTGTCTATTTCAACTAACTTTGTCCATCCAAAACGAACTTTGTACTTTGCTATGAAGTTCCACCAGGAATGAGTTTTCATGCAAAAACTGTCCATTTCAACTAACTTTGTCCATCCAAAACGAACTTTGTACTTTGCTATGATGTTCCACCAGGAATGAGTTTTCATGCAAAAACTGTCTTTTTTAACTAACTTTGTCCATCCAAAACGAACTTTGTACTTTGCTATGAAGTTCCACCAGGAATGAGTTTTCATGCAAAAACTGTCTATTTCAACTAACTTTGTCCATTCAAAACGAACTTTGTACTTTGCTATGAAGTTCCACCAGGAATGAGTTTTCATGCAAAAACTGTCTATTTCAACTAACTTTGTCCATCCAAAACGAACTTTGTACTTTGCTATGAAGTTCCACCAGGAATGAGTTTTCATGCAAAAACTGTCTATTTCAACTAAATTGATCCATCCAAAACGAACTTTGTACTTTGCTATGAAGTTCCACCAGGAATGAGTTTTCATGCAAAAACTGTCTATTTCAACTAAATTGATCCATCCAAAACGAACTTTGTACTTTGCTATGAAGTTCCACCAGGAATGAGTTTTTATGCAAAAACTGTCTATTTCAACTTAATTCGTCCATCCAAAACGAACTTTGTACTTTGCTATGAAGTTCCACCAGGAATGAGTTTTCATGCAAAAACTGTCTATTTCAACTTAATTCGTCCATCCAAAACGAACTTTGTACTTTGCTATGAAGTTCCACCAGGAATGAGTTTTCATGCAAAAACTGTCTATTTCAACTAACTTTGTAAATCCAAAACGAACTTTGTACTTTGCTATGAAGTTCCACCTGGAATGAGTTTTCATGCAAAAACTGTCTATTTCAACTAACTTTGTCCATCCAAAACGAACTTTGTACTTTACTATGAAGTTCCACCAGGAATGAGTTTTCATACAAAAACTGTCTATTTCAACTTAATTCGTCCATCCAAAACGAACTTTGTACTTTGCTATGAAGTTCCACCAGGAATGAGTTTTCATACAAAAACTGTCTATTTCAACTTAATTCGTCCATCCAAAACGAACTTTGTACTTTGCTATGAAGTTCCACCAGGAATGAGTTTTCATGCAAAAACTGTCTATTTCAACTAACTTTGTCCATCCAAAACGAACTTTGTACTTTGCTATGAAGTTCCACCAGGAATGAGTTTTCATGCAAAAACTGTCTATTTCAACTTAATTCGTCCATCCAAAACGAACTTTGTACTTTACTATGAAGTTCCACCAGGAATGAGTTTTCATGCAAAAACTGTCTATTTCAACTAACTTTGTCCATCCAAAACGAACTTTGTACTTTGCTATGAAGTTCCACCAGGAATGAGTTTTCATGCAAAAACTGTCTATTTCAACTAACTTTGTCCATCCAAAACGAACTTTGTACTTTGCTATGAAGTTCCACCAGGAATGAGTTGTCATGCAAAAACTGTCTATTTCAACTTAATTCGTCCATCCAAAACGAACTTTGTACTTTCCTATGAAGTTCCACCAGGAATGAGTTTTCATGCAAAAACTGTCTATTTCAACTAAATTGATCCATCCAAAACGAACTTTGTACTTTGCTATGAAGTTCCACCAGGAATGAGTTTTTATGCAAAAACTGTCTATTTCAACTAACTTTGTCCATCCAAAACGAACTTTGTACTTTGCTATGAAGTTCCACCAGGAATGAGTTTTCATGCAAAAACTGTCTATTTCAACTAACTTTGTCCATCCAAAACGAACTTTGTACTTAGCTATGAAGTTCCACCAGGAATGAGTTTTCATGCAAAAACTGTCTATTTCAACTAACTTTGTCCATCCAAAACGAACTTTGTACTTTGCTATGAAGTTCCACCAGGAATGAGTTTTCATGCAAAAACTGTCTATTTCAACTTAATTCGTCCATCTGATTCGAACTTTGTACTTTGCTATGAAGTTCCACCAGGAATGAGTTTTCATGCAAAAACTGTCTATTTCAACTAACTTTGTCCATCCAAAACGAACTTTGTACTTAGCTATGAAGTTCCACCAGGAATGAGTTTTCATGCAAAAACTGTCTTTTTTAACTAACTTTGTCCATCCAAAACGAACTTTGTACTTTGCTTTGAAGTTCCACCAGGAATGAGTTTTCATGCAAAAACTGTCTATTTCAACTAACTTTGTCCATCCAAAACGAACTTTGTACTTTGCTATGAAGTTCCACCAGGAATGAGTTTTCATGCAAAAACTGTCTATTTCAACTAACTTTGTCCATCCAAAACGAACTTTGTACTTTGCTATGAAGTTCCACCAGGAATGAGTTTTCATGCAAAAATTGTCTATTTCAACTAAATTGATCCATCCAAAACGAACTTTGTACTTTGCTATGAAGTTCCACCAGGAATGAGTTTTCATGCAAAAACTGTCTATTTCAACTAACTTTGTCCATCCAAAACGAACTTTGTACTTTGCTATGAAGTTCCACCAGGAATGAGTTTTCATGCAAAAACTGTCTATTTCAACTAACTTTGTCCATCCAAAACGAACTTTGTACTTTGCTATGAAGTTCCACCAGGAATGAGTTTTCATGCAAAAATTGTCTATTTCAACTAAATTGATCCATCCAAAACGAACTTTGTACTTTGCTATGAAGTTCCACCAGGAATGAGTTTTCATGCAAAAACTGTCTATTTCAACTAACTTTGTCCATCCAAAACGAACTTTGTACTTTGCTATGAAGTTCCACCAGGAATGAGTTTTTATGCAAAAACTGTCTATTTCAACTTAATTCGTCCATCCAAAACGAACTTTGTACTTTGCTATGAAGTTCCACCAGGAATGAGTTTTCATGCAAAAACTGTCTATTTCAACTAACTTTGTCCATCCAAAACGAACTTTGTACTTTGCTATGAAGTTCCACCAGGAATGAGTTTTTATGCAAAAACTGTCTATTTCAACTAACTTTGTAAATCCAAAACGAACTTTGTACTTTGCTATGAAGTTCCACCTGGAATGAGTTTTCATGCAAAAACTGTCTATTTCAACTAACTTTGTCCATCCAAAACGAACTTTGTACTTTACTATGAAGTTCCACCAGGAATGAGTTTTCATACAAAAACTGTCTATTTCAACTTAATTCGTCCATCCAAAACGAACTTTGTACTTTGCTATGAAGTTCCACCAGGAATGAGTTTTCATGCAAAAACTGTCTATTTCAACTAACTTTGTCCATCCAAAACGAACTTTGTACTTTGCTATGAAGTTCCACCAGGAATGAGTTTTCATGCAAAAACTGTCTATTTCAACTAACTTTGTCCATCCAAAACGAACTTTGTACTTTGCTATGAAGTTCCACCAGGAATGAGTTTTCATGCAAAAACTGTCTATTTCAACTAAATTGATCCATCCAAAACGAACTTTGTACTTTGCTATGAAGTTCCACCAGGAAAGAGTTTTTATGCAAAAACTGTCTATTTCAACTAACTTTGTCCATCCAAAACGAACTTTGTACTTTGCTATGAAGTTCCACCAGGAATGAGTTTTCATGCAAAAACTGTCTATTTCAACTAACTTTGTCCATCCAAAACGAACTTTGTACTTTGCTATGAAGTTCCACCAGGAATGAGTTTTCATGCAAAAACTGTCTATTTCAACTTAATTCGTCCATCCAAAACGAACTTTGTACTTTGCTATGAAGTTCCACCAGGAATGAGTTTTCATGCAAAAACTGTCTATTTCAACTTAATTCGTCCATCCAAAACGAACTTTGTACTTTGCTATGAAGTTCCACCAGGAATGAGTTTTTATGCAAAAACTGTCTATTTCAACTAACTTTGTAAATCCAAAACGAACTTTGTACTTTGCTATGAAGTTCCACCAGGAATGAGTTTTCATGCAAAAACTGTCTATTTAAACTAACTTTGTCCATCCAAAACGAACTTTGTACTTTGCTATGAAGTTCCACCAGGAATGAGTTTTCATGCAAAAACTGTCTATTTCAACTTAATTCGTCCATCCAAAACGAACTTTGTACTTTGCTATGAAGTTCCACCAGGAATGAGTTTTCATGCAAAAACTGTCTATTTCAACTTAATTCGTCCATCCAAAACGAACTTTGTACTTTGCTATGAAGTTCCACCAGGAATGAGTTTTTATGCAAAAACTGTCTATTTCAACTAACTTTGTAAATCCAAAACGAACTTTGTACTTTGCTATGAAGTTCCTCCTGGAATGAGTTTTCATGCAAAAACTGTCTATTTCAACTAACTTTGTCCATCCAAAACGAACTTTGTACTTTACTATGAAGTTCCACCAGGAATGAGTTTTCATACAAAAACTGTCTATTTCAACTTAATTCGTCCATCCAAAACGAACTTTGTACTTTGCTATGAAGTTCCACCAGGAATGAGTTTTCATGCAAAAACTGTCTATTTCAACTAACTTTGTCCATCCAAAACGAACTTTGTACTTTGCTATGAAGTTCCACCAGGAATGAGTTTTCATGCAAAAACTGTCTATTTCAACTAACTTTGTCCATCCAAAACGAACTTTGTACTTTGCTATGAAGTTCCACCAGGAATGAGTTTTCATGCAAAAACTGTCTATTTCAACTTAATTCGTCCATCCAAAACGAACTTTGTACTTTACTATGAAGTTCCACCAGGAATGAGTTTTCATACAAAAACTGTCTATTTCAACTAACTTTGTCCATCCAAAACGAACTTTGTACTTTGCTATGAAGTTCCACCAGGAATGAGTTTTCATGCAAAAACTGTCTATTTCAACTAACTTTGTCCATCCAAAACGAACTTTGTACTTTGCTATGAAGTTCCACCAGGAATGAGTTTTCATGCAAAAACTGTCTATTTCAACTAACTTTGTCCATCCAAAACGAACTTTGTACTTTGCTATGAAGTTCCACCAGGAATGAGTTTTTATGCAAAAACTGTCTATTTCAACTTAATTCGTCCATCCAAAACGAACTTTGTACTTTGCTATGAAGTTCCACCAGGAATGAGTTTTCATGCAAAAACTGTCTATTTCAACTTAATTCGTCCATCCAAAACGAACTTTGTACTTTGCTATGAAGTTCCACCAGGAATGAGTTTTCATGCAAAAACTGTCTATTTCAACTAACTTTGTCCATCCAAAACGAACTTTGTACTTTGCTATGAAGTTCCACCAGGAATGAGTTTTCATGCAAAAACTGTCTATTTCAACTAACTTTGTCCATCCAAAACGAACTTTGTACTTTGCTATGAAGTTCCACCAGGAATGAGTTTTCATGCAAAAACTGTCTATTTCAACTAACTTTGTCCATCCAAAACGAACTTTGTACTTTGCTATGAAGTTCCACCAGGAATGAGTTTTTATGCAAAAACTGTCTATTTCAACTTAATTCGTCCATCCAAAACGAACTTTGTACTTTGCTATGAAGTTCCACCAGGAATGAGTTTTCATGCAAAAACTGTCTATTTCAACTTAATTCGTCCATCCAAAACGAACTTTGTACTTTGCTATGAAGTTCCACCAGGAATGAGTTTTTATGCAAAAACTGTCTATTTCAACTAACTTTGTAAATCCAAAACGAACTTTGTACTTTGCTATGAAGTTCCACCTGGAATGAGTTTTCATGCAAAAACTGTCTATTTCAACTAACTTTGTCCATCCAAAACGAACTTTGTACTTTGCTATGAAGTTCCACCAGGAATGAGTTTTTATGCAAAAACTGTCTATTTCAACTAACTTTGTCCATCCAAAACGAACTTTGTACTTTGCTATGAAGTTCCACCAGGAATGAGTTTTCATGCAAAAACTGTCTATTTCAACTAACTTTGTCCATCCAAAACGAACTTTGTACTTTGCTATGAAGTTCCACCAGGAATGAGTTTTCATGCAAAAACTGTCTATTTCAACTTAATTCGTCCATCCAAAACGAACTTTGTACTTTGCTATGAAGTTCCACCAGGAATGAGTTTTCATGCAAAAACTGTCTATTTCAACTAACTTTGTCCATCCAAAACGAACTTTGTACTTTGCTATGAAGTTCCACCAGGAATGAGTTTTCATGCAAAAACTGTCTATTTCAACTAAATTGATCCATCCAAAACGAACTTTGTACTTTGCTATGAAGTTCCACCAGGAATGAGTTTTTATGCAAAAACTGTCTATTTCAACTGACTTTGTCCATCCAAAACGAACTTTGTACTTTGCTATGAAGTTCCACCAGGAATGAGTTTTTATGCAAAAACTGTCTATTTCAACTAACTTTGTCCATCCAAAACGAACTTTGTACTTTGCTATGAAGTTCCACCAGGAATGAGTTTTCATGCAAAAACTGTCTATTTCAACTTAATTCGTCCATCCAAAACGAACTTTGTACTTTGCTATGAAGTTCCACCAGGAATGAGTTTTCATGCAAAAACTGTCTATTTCAACTAACTTTGTCCATCCAAAACGAACTTTGTACTTTGCTATGAAGTTCCACCAGGAATGAGTTTTCATGCAAAAACTGTCTATTTCAACTAACTTTGTCCATCCAAAACGAACTTTGTACTTTGCTATGAAGTTCCACCAGGAATGAGTTTTCATGCAAAAACTGTCTTTTTCAACTAACTTTGTCCATCCAAAACGAACTTTGTACTTTGCTATGAAGTTCCACCAGGAATGAGTTTTCATGCAAAAACTGTCTATTTCAACTAACTTTGTCCATCCAAAACGAACTTTGTACTTTGCTATGAAGTTCCACCAGGAATGAGTTTTCATGCAAAAACTGTCTATTTCAACTAACTTTGTCCATCCAAAACGAACTTTGTACTTTGCTATGAAGTTCCACCAGGAATGAGTTTTCATGCAAAAACTGTCTATTTTAACTAACTTTGTCCATCCAAAACGAACTTTGTACTTTGCTATGAAGTTCCACCAGGAATGAGTTTTCATGCAAAAACTGTCTATTTCAACTAACTTTGTCCATCCAAAACGAACTTTGTACTTTGCTATGAAGTTCCACCAGGAATGAGTTTTCATGCAAAAACTGTCTATTTCAACTTAATTCGTCCATCCAAAACGAACTTTGTACTTTGCTATGAAGTTCCACCAGGAATGAGTTTTCATGCAAAAACTGTCTATTTCAACTTAATTCGTCCATCCAAAACGAACTTTGTACTTTGCTATGAAGTTCCACCAGGAATGAGTTTTTATGCAAAAACTGTCTATTTCAACTAAATTGATCCATCCAAAACGAACTTTGTACTTTGCTATGAAGTTCCACCTGGAATGAGTTTTCATGCAAAAACTGTCTATTTCAACTTAATTCGTCCATCCAAAACGAACTTTGTACTTTGCTATGAAGTTCCACCAGGAATGAGTTTTTATGCAAAAACTGTCTATTTCAACTAACTTTGTCCATCCAAAACGAACTTTGTACTTTGCTATGAAGTTCCACCAGGAATGAGTTTTCATGCACAAACTGTCTATTTCAACTAGCTTTGTCCATCCAAAACGAACTTTGTACTTTGCTATGAAGTTCCACCAGGAATGAGTTTTCATGCAAAAACTGTCTATTTCAACTTAATTCGTCCATCCAAAACGAACTTTGTACTTTGCTATGAAGTTCCACCAGGAATGAGTTTTTATGCAAAAACTGTCTATTTCAACTAAATTGATCCATCCAAAACGAACTTTGTACTTTGCTATGAAGTTCCACCTGGAATGAGTTTTCATGCAAAAACTGTCTTTTTCAACTTAATTCGTCCATCCAAAACGAACTTTGTACTTTGCTATGAAGTTCCACCAGGAATGAGTTTTTATGCAAAAACTGTCTATTTCAACTAACTTTGTCCATCCAAAACGAACTTTGTACTTTGCTATGAAGTTCCACCAGGAATGAGTTTTCATGCACAAACTGTCTATTTCAACTAGCTTTGTCCATCCAAAACGAACTTTGTACTTTGCTATGAAGTTCCACCAGGAATGAGTTTTCATGCAAAAACTGTCTATTTCAACTTAATTCGTCCATCCAAAACGAACTTTGTACTTTGCTATGAAGTTCCACCAGGAATGAGTTTTTATGCAAAAACTGTCTATTTCAACTAACTTTGTCCATCCAAAACGAACTTTGTACTTTGCTATGAAGTTCCACCAGGAATGAGTTTTCATGCACAAACTGTCTATTTCAACTAACTTTGTCCATCCAAAACGAACTTTGTACTTTGCTATGAAGTTCCACCAGGAATGAGTTTTCATGCACAAACTGTCTATTTCAACTAGCTTTGTCCATCCAAAACGAACTTTGTACTTTGCTATGAAGTTCCACCAGGAATGAGTTTTCATGCAAAAACTGTCTATTTCAACTTAATTCGTCCATCCAAAACGAACTTTGTACTTTGCTATGAAGTTCCACCAGGAATGAGTTTTCATGCAAAAACTGTCTATTTCAACTAAATTTGTCCATCCAAAACGAACTTTGTACTTTGCTATGAAGTTCCACCAGGAATGAGTTTTCATGCAAAAACTGTCTATTTCAACTAAATTGATCCATCCAAAACGAACTTTGTACTTTGCTATGAAGTTCCACCAGGAATGAGTTTTCATGCAAAAACTGTCTATTTCAACTAACTTTGTCCATCCAAAACGAACTTTGTACTTTGCTATGAAGTTCCACCAGGAATGAGTTTTCATGCAAAAACTGTCTATTTCAACTAACTTTGTCCATCCAAAACGAACTTTGTACTTTGCTATGAAGTTCCACCTGGAATGAGTTTTCATGCAAAAACTGTCTATTTCAACTTAATTCGTCCATCCAAAACGAACTTTGTACTTTGCTATGAAGTTCCACCAGGAATGAGTTTTTATGCAAAAACTGTCTATTTCAACTAACTTTGTCCATCCAAAACGAACTTTGTACTTTGCTATGAAGTTCCACCAGGAATGAGTTTTCATGCACAAACTGTCTATTTCAACTAGCTTTGTCCATCCAAAACGAACTTTGTACTTTGCTATGAAGTTCCACCAGGAATGAGTTTTCATGCAAAAACTGTCTATTTCAACTAACTTTGTCCATCCAAAACGAACTTTGTACTTTGCTATGAAGTTCCACCAGGAATGAGTTTTCATGCAAAAACTGTCTATTTCAACTTAATTCGTCCATCCAAAACGAACTTTGTACTTTGCTATGAAGTTCCACCAGGAATGAGTTTTCATGCAAAAACTGTCTATTTCAACTAAATTTGTCCATCCAAAACGAACTTTGTACTTTGCTATGAAGTTCCACCAGGAATGAGTTTTCATGCAAAAACTGTCTATTTCAACTAAATTGATCCATCCAAAACGAACTTTGTACTTTGCTATGAAGTTCCACCAGGAATGAGTTTTCATGCAAAAACTGTCTATTTCAACTAACTTTGTCCATCCAAAACGAACTTTGTACTTTGCTATGAAGTTCCACCAGGAATGAGTTTTCATGCAAAAACTGTCTATTTCAACTAACTTTGTCCATCCAAAACGAACTTTGTACTTTGCTATGAAGTTCCACCTGGAATGAGTTTTCATGCAAAAACTGTCTATTTCAACTTAATTCGTCCATCCAAAACGAACTTTGTACTTTGCTATGAAGTTCCACCAGGAATGAGTTTTTATGCAAAAACTGTCTATTTCAACTAACTTTGTCCATCCAAAACGAACTTTGTACTTTGCTATGAAGTTCCACCAGGAATGAGTTTTCATGCACAAACTGTCTATTTCAACTAACTTTGTCCATCCAAAACGAACTTTGTACTTTGCTATGAAGTTCCACCAGGAATGAGTTTTCATGCAAAAACTGTCTATTTCAACTAACTTTGTCCATCCAAAACGAACTTTGTACTTTGCTATGAGGTTCCACCAGGAATGAGTTTTCATGCAAAAACTGTCTATTTCAACTAACTTTGTCCATCCAAAACGAACTTTGTACTTTGCTATGAAGTTCCACCAGGAATGAGTTTTCATGCAAAAACTGTCTATTTCAACTAACTTTGTCCATCCAAAACGAACTTTGTACTTTGCTATGAAGTTCCACCAGGAATGAGTTTTCATGCAAAAACTGTCTATTTCAACTTAATTCGTCCATCCAAAACGAACTTTGTACTTTGCTATGAAGTTCCACCAGGAATGAGTTTTCATGCAAAAACTGTCTATTTCAACTAACTTTGTCCATCCAAAACGAACTTTGTACTTTGCTATGAAGTTCCACCAGGAATGAGTTTTCATGCAAAAACTGTCTATTTCAACTAAATTGATCCATCCAAAACGAACTTTGTACTTTGCTATGAAGTTCCACCAGGAATGAGTTTTTATGCAAAAACTGTCTATTTCAACTTAATTCGTCCATCCAAAACGAACTTTGTACTTTGCTATGAAGTTCCACCAGGAATGAGTTTTCATGCAAAAACTGTCTATTTCAACTAACTTTGTCCATCCAAAACGAACTTTGTACTTTGCTATGAAGTTCCACCAGGAATGAGTTTTTATGCAAAAACTGTCTATTTCAACTAAATTGATCCATCCAAAACGAACTTTGTACTTTGCTATGAAGTTCCACCAGGAATGAGTTTTCATGCAAAAACTGTCTATTTCAACTTAATTCGTCCATCCAAAACGAACTTTGTACTTTGCTATGAAGTTCCACCAGGAATGAGTTTTCATGCAAAAACTGTCTATTTCAACTAACTTTGTCCATCCAAAACGAACTTTGTACTTTGCTATGAAGTTCCACCAGGAATGAGTTTTCATGCAAAAACTGTCTATTTCAACTAAATTGATCCATCCAAAACGAACTTTGTACTTTGCTATGAAGTTCCACCAGGAATGAGTTTTCATGCAAAAACTGTCTATTTCAACTTAATTCGTCCATCCAAAACGAACTTTGTACTTTGCTATGAAGTTCCACCAGGAATGAGTTTTCATGCAAAAACTGTCTATTTCAACTTAATTCGTCCATCCAAAACGAACTTTGTACTTTGCTATGAAGTTCCACCAGGAATGAGTTTTCATGCAAAAACTGTCTATTTCAACTAACTTTGTCCATCCAAAACGAACTTTGTACTTTGCTATGAAGTTCCACCAGGAATGAGTTTTCATGCAAAAACTGTCTATTTCAACTAAATTGATCCATCCAAAACGAACTTTGTACTTTGCTATGAAGTTCCACCAGGAATGAGTTTTCATGCAAAAACTGTCTATTTCAACTTAATTCGTCCATCCAAAACGAACTTTGTACTTTGCTATGAAGTTCCACCAGGAATGAGTTTTCATGCAAAAACTGTCTATTTCAACTAACTTTGTCCATCCAAAACGAACTTTGTACTTTGCTATGAAGTTCCACCAGGAATGAGTTTTCATGCAAAAACTGTCTATTTCAACTAACTTTGTCCATCCAAAACGAACTTTGTACTTTGCTATGAAGTTCCACCAGGAATGAGTTTTCATGCAAAAACTGTCTATTTCAACTAACTTTGTCCATCCAAAACGAACTTTGTACTTTGCTATGAAGTTCCACCAGGAATGAGTTTTTATGCAAAAACTGTCTATTTCAACTTAATTCGTCCATCCAAAACGAACTTTGTACTTTGCTATGAAGTTCCACCAGGAATGAGTTTTCATGCAAAAATTATCTATTTCAACTAACTTTGTCCATCCAAAACGAACTTTGTACTTTGCTATGAAGTTCCACCAGGAATGAGTTTTCATGCAAAAACTGTCTATTTCAACTAACTTTGTCCATCCAAAACGAACTTTGTACTTTGCTATGAAGTTCCACCAGGAATGAGTTTTCATGCAAAAACTGTCTATTTCAACTAACTTTGTCCATCCAAAACGAACTTTGTACTTTGCTATGAAGTTCCACCAGGAATGAGTTTTTATGCAAAAACTGTCTATTTCAACTTAATTCGTCCATCCAAAACGAACTTTGTACTTTGCTATGAAGTTCCACCAGGAATGAGTTTTCATGCAAAAACTGTCTATTTCAACTTAATTCGTCCATCCAAAACGAACTTTGTACTTTGCTATGAAGTTCCACCAGGAATGAGTTTTTATGCAAAAACTGTCTATTTCAACTAACTTTGTAAATCCAAAACGAACTTTGTACTTTGCTATGAAGTTCCACCTGGAATGAGTTTTCATGCAAAAACTGTCTATTTCAACTAACTTTGTCCATCCAAAACGAACTTTGTACTTTACTATGAAGTTCCACCAGGAATGAGTTTTCATACAAAAACTGTCTATTTCAACTTAATTCGTCCATCCAAAACGAACTTTGTACTTTGCTATGAAGTTCCACCAGGAATGAGTTTTTATGCAAAAACTGTCTATTTCAACTAACTTTGTCCATCCAAAACGAACTTTGTACTTTGCTATGAAGTTCCACCAGGAATGAGTTTTCATGCAAAAACTGTCTATTTCAACTTAATTCGTCCATCCAAAACGAACTTTGTACTTTGCTATGAAGTTCCACCAGGAATGAGTTTTCATGCAAAAACTGTCTATTTCAACTAACTTTGTCCATCCAAAACGAACTTTGTACTTTGCTATGAAGTTCCACCAGGAATGAGTTTTCATGCAAAAACTGTCTATTTCAACTAAATTGATCCATCCAAAACGAACTTTGTACTTTGCTATGAAGTTCCACCAGGAATGAGTTTTTATGCAAAAACTGTCTATTTCAACTGACTTTGTCCATCCAAAATGAACTTTGTACTTTGCTATGAAGTTCCACCAGGAATGAGTTTTCATGCAAAAACTGTCTATTTCAACTTAATTCGTCCATCCAAAACGAACTTTGTACTTTGCTATGAAGTTCCACCAGGAATGAGTTTTCATGCAAAAACTGTCTATTTCAACTAACTTTGTCCATCCAAAACGAACTTTGTACTTTGCTATGAAGTTCCACCAGGAATGAGTTTTCATGCAAAAACTGTCTATTTCAACTTAATTCGTCCATCCAAAACGAACTTTGTACTTTGCTATGAAGTTCCACCAGGAATGAGTTTTCATGCAAAAACTGTCTATTTCAACTAACTTTGTCCATCCAAAACGAACTTTGTACTTTGCTATGAAGTTCCACCAGGAATGAGTTTTCATGCAAAAACTGTCTATTTCAACTAAATTGATCCATCCGATACGAACTTTGTACTTTGCTATGAAGTTCCACCAGGAATGAGTTTTCATGCAAAAACTGTCTATTTCAACTAACTTTGTCCATCCAAAACGAACTTTGTACTTTGCTATGAAGTTCCACCAGGAATGAGTTTTCATGCAAAAACTGTCTATTTCAACTAACTTTGTCCATCCAAAACGAACTTTGTACTTTGCTATGAAGTTCCACCAGGAATGAGTTTTTATGCAAAAACTGTCTATTTCAACTTAATTCGTCCATCCAAAACGAACTTTGTACTTTGCTATGAAGTTCCACCAGGAATGAGTTTTCATGCAAAAATTATCTATTTCAACTAACTTTGTCCATCCAAAACGAACTTTGTACTTTGCTATGAAGTTCCACCAGGAATGAGTTTTCATGCAAAAACTGTCTATTTCAACTAACTTTGTCCATCCAAAACGAACTTTGTACTTTGCTATGAAGTTCCACCAGGAATGAGTTTTTATGCAAAAACTGTCTATTTCAACTTAATTCGTCCATCCAAAACGAACTTTGTACTTTGCTATGAAGTTCCACCAGGAATGAGTTTTCATGCAAAAACTGTCTATTTCAACTTAATTCGTCCATCCAAAACGAACTTTGTACTTTGCTATGAAGTTCCACCAGGAATGAGTTTTTATGCAAAAACTGTCTATTTCAACTAACTTTGTAAATCCAAAACGAACTTTGTACTTTGCTATGAAGTTCCACCAGGAATGAGTTTTCATGCAAAAACTGTCTATTTCAACTAACTTTGTCCATCCAAAACGAACTTTGTACTTTGCTATGAAGTTCCACCAGGAATGAGTTTTCATGCAAAAACTGTCTATTTCAACTAACTTTGTCCATCCAAAACGAACTTTGTACTTTGCTATGAAGTTCCACCAGGAATGAGTTTTTATGCAAAAACTGTCTATTTCAACTTAATTCGTCCATCCAAAACGAACTTTGTACTTTGCTATGAAGTTCCACCAGGAATGAGTTTTCATGCAAAAACTGTCTATTTCAACTTAATTCGTCCATCCAAAACGAACTTTGTACTTTGCTATGAAGTTCCACCAGGAATGAGTTTTTATGCAAAAACTGTCTATTTCAACTAACTTTGTAAATCCAAAACGAACTTTGTACTTTGCTATGAAGTTCCACCTGGAATGAGTTTTCATGCAAAAACTGTCTATTTCAACTAACTTTGTCCATCCAAAACGAACTTTGTACTTTACTATGAAGTTCCACCAGGAATGAGTTTTCATACAAAAACTGTCTATTTCAACTTAATTCGTCCATCCAAAACGAACTTTGTACTTTGCTATGAAG